>NC_092520.1:86657500-86755000 GCF_037038585.1 Patagioenas fasciata
TTTGAAAGATGATTTACTTCATGTTGCATGATGTTATTAGAATTTAGATGACAAAAACAAAGTACTGTGTTCATAAGTGATCAACTAATCACAGAAAGAAAAAAATAGCAATTATTTCACTGATAAAATTTGTGGCTTTACTCCATTTTCATATAAAAATATGATTGCCTGCTGTATTATAGTGTAGTAGGCAACCTGATTTAAGCATCCCACCATATTTACTTTGACTAAGAGGACATTAAGATTAACTATTTTCTCCAGTTTCCCACTTATATCAATTAAAGTTGAAAGCACTATGTTTTATTACAGAAATTTCATTGGATGAGGTCCAAGTGAGTAGAAGATGGGACAATATGAATTCAAACCCCACGTTTGCAGCTAGACAAGTAATTATCTGTTGCAGCAACTCAGTCGTGGACAACATACTGTTTTAGTCTATTCTAAAAACTTTCTAAATAACTATTTCAAACAAGAATTGCTGGTGACCATTATATGTATTGTTTCACCTACCTAACACAAAATATAAAAAATTACTAATGTGGGTTATCATATGTGTAAAACATAATAGAATCATAGAGGTTATGGCTTTTTTTTTCTTGTTAAAAATAATAAACTTCTTGGTTTTCTTGTTTTATGTTCTCTTTTATATAAGCCTATTCCTTAATCATTTTTCACACCTTAGACAGTTAAAAGAAAATAATCTCTGGCTTTTTGCCTGTCTTTTCAATTATGACCACAAATAGGCAACTTTTCAGTGATCTTGTAGTTAAAAACTTTATCGAACTATCCAGAGGTATAGCAAAGGTAGCAATCCGGTGTGCTGTTTAGATACCAATAGAAACAATTACATTCTGCCTACTTGAATCTCCCCCCATGCTTCATTTGGAATAGTATGTTCTTTATTTCCTATGCTAAACAAGGTCTTGATTATGAAAACACTGGTTCACGTCATCAATGCAATTGATCTCAGGGGAGCTGCCCATACATTTCCAGTAGTGAGTCTCTGTCTTATTCTCTCTTTCCCAAGTTCAGTGGTATTTTGGCTTGAGATATGGGACTAATATCAATAACTGCACCTGACAGATCATGGCAAAGAACAGTGTTTCTGCTACTGCTGTGAAAGGTGTGTGGAATATCAGGTCATGTGGAAAAAATTAGAGGATTGCTCTTGCAATGAGCCACAGAAGGTAAGAAGCTCTACCACACAGCTGAAATTGTTAAATGTTGAAGAATGTCGTCATGAAAGGTGACAACTCCAGCAGTGGATTTCTGAGCACAGGGCTTGCTTAAACCTGCCCTAGTAATTAAAAGATGCAGAACCTGCAAGATAATTTTTATTCAATGCTTATTTCCTCAATTGCTACCTTGAGGGTCTGTATTCTTAAATTCTTGGATTCCACCTATTAGAAAAACACAGCAAAAGTACAAACTAGTATTAGAAAAATAGTTTTAAAGAACTGTATTTATCAAGTATTTATTTATTTGTGCATACTTATTTATTTATTTGTGCATACTTATTTATTTGTATTTATTTTCTCTCACAAAATAATTAAGTACAAAATTTACCATTTGTTACTTGTTCTTGTAACAGAAAGCGAAGAACTCAGGTAGTATTTAGGGAATCAGACAATGACGGAGACAAAAAAATGTAACTCTTTTTTTAAAAATTATTTTGAAAGTCAGCTATACATAATATTTTAAAAAGCACTTCCTTTCCTTTATATTTTCCCTACATTTGGTAGAGAATATTTTGAATTAAACAAGAGATACTGAGAAAACATTAGTTTAGAAAGAGAACATTTTTCATCTCCTAGACATTTTATAGAGAATTTGCTGATTGCCTTGTTTCTCTGTTATATTGAGCCTGCTCTTCCATTGTTAAAATTGGACTTGTCAAAATGACAGATTTGAACTCTTACTAGACACTAGGTCTGTAAGAAAGGATCCCAGCTAAAAAGAGTAAGATTGTTAAGGAAAGTACTACGATGCCACCACAATCAAAATGCTTCTGATTTTTACAATTTTCTTTAACATTTTTACTGTTAAAAGAAGTTACAGTATCATTTGGTGGCATTCAAGTCTTAGGAGACATCAGTGAGGAATTTAAAAATCAAAACACTATCACTACAGACAAAAGGGCCTACAAGGTCAGTCTAGGAAAAAAAAAAAATCACTTATCTTCTCCATTAATTGTATACTTTCCTGCATCCAGAATTTCAAAAGACATTTAAAGTACAAGTGTCAGTGCTTACTACTGTGGTCTAGAAAAATTCTTCTCAGTCGTTGTTGGAAGATGCTTTACTTTTCTGATAAATAATTTTATCCATAGCTTAAACTTTTCTCTCTAGAAACACATCAAAACAACAGACTCTTGTTTGGATTAAACATGCAAACATGCTTCCTAAATATGACAATCAAAAATGCAGAACTGAACAGAGACAGAAGTCACAGCTGCTGTATTTTTTTTTTCAGAAATAGAAATTATTCTGCTCATTTTCACCTTTCTCTCTTACCCCAACATGCAACATCCTGGCAGGTGTCTTTATAAGGATTAAAAGCATTTAGGTTTAATCCTCCCTCTGCCCATGGAAGATTATTGGTCCTCCTTTCAGAAGAGAGCTCTCACCACTTATTTCATGGTTTTGAGAGAGTACAGATAGCAAAATTAGGTGTCATATGGCCACAGACAGAAAGTACACATGGTAAATCACAGTGTTCAGTTATCACTCAAAATACATTTGTTCAGATTATTTCTTCTTGTTGCATCAAGTGGTGCCTGGAGCTTGAAATGTCCTCAGCCACATGTGGGGGGATGTGGCCCATCATCTCCCTTTCACAGGGGCCCACGGCTTTGAGGTTGTTGTGTATTGAGTTCAACATTTTAAGGTGTTGGCAGCAGTAGGCTGCTGGGAGTTTTTGTGGGGAGTGGCCAGGGCTGTCCCATGTTGGACACAGCCGGTTCCAGCAGCTCCAACCCACCCACTGCAGGGCTCAGCTGAGCTCCACAGCCACGATGATAGTGCCTCAGGGAGGCAAAATGCTGCCCAGTGGTCAGGGGTGAGGGAAATAGTGTGAGAAAGAGCTCTGGAAGCCCTCAGGAGGAGAAGGAGGAGGAGGAGCAGGAAGAAGAGGAGAAACAGGAGCAGGAGGGAGAGGAAGTGTTCCAGACACCTCAGCAGGGATTCCCATGTAGTACGCAGAGAAGAACACAATGGAGCACATATTTTCTCCTGCAGCCCATGGAGAACCACGATGGAGCAGATATCCACACTGCAGCCTGTGCTGGACTTCACATCAGAGCAGGCAGATTGCTCTGAAGGAGGTTGCAAGCTGTGGAGCACACCATATAGAGGCAGGCTATTGGCAGCAACCTCAGCCCGTGGATTTGAACCTGGGGAGGAACAAGGTTTCTGGCAGGACCTGTGACCCCATGGGAGACCCATACTGGAGCAGTTAGCTCCTGAAGTGAAGGACTGCATCGAGTGGAAGGTTCCATGCTCGAACAGTTTGTGAAGAAATGCAGTCTGTGGGAAGAGCTCACATTTGAAAAGTTTGTGAACGACTGTATCCTGGGGAGGGACCCCACACTGGGGCAGAGGAAGAGTATGAGGAAGGAGTGGCAGAGACAATGTTTAATGAACTGTATTTATCTCAATCCATGAACTTTTCCATCTTATTTTCTCCCCATGTTCTGCTGAGGAAGGAGCTGAGAGAGTGTCTGGGTGGACCACAACAGAGAAACATCATGATCTGATTACAATGAATGATATTTCTGGAGATGTCCAATCTTGTAGTTGTTTGAAAAATTATGCTGATGAGTACAATGTGTCTGAAAACGGAGAGAGGAAGTTTAGATGATTTTGAGAATTGCTACTAAAAGTTGCAAATTGAAAGATGTTATGGAAAATGGTCCGTGAGCTTAGATTTTTTTTTCTGATTGAAAGAGAGGAAAACTAAGGAAACATTGTAAATTACCTGACCGCTTCTTCAGAATAGTTTCAATTTGTGGAATGTTTAACTGTGGGAACTTCACATGTGTGTTACACTAGCTAGGTGACTTTTCATTGGAAAGGAAATACTAAGGTATCCACCATTCAGTTAAGGGGGTATAAGTACAGCAGGTATATTACATGTCTGAACAAAGAAGTGGCTATGCATTTTAATGGTCAAAATTCCTCAATTTTCCATGTATATCATTACTTTTTAAAATACAAGTTTTACAGTAAGATTTTCTATATTCTGCATTTGCAAAGAATTTATTTACACCATAAGTCAAGACTAATTTGCAAATAATTCAGCAAGAAATGTACAAACACCCTCAGGGTTTCAAGGTTCTTCTCCCCAGCATGAAGAAGAAACCTTTCCCAAACACCAACCCTATGACCAGAGCTGCACCCAAGTCTACGCAGTGAGGGACAGCAGAGCCATGTCTGATTTGGCAGGTTACTCTTGAAAGCTGCCAGAGCTGTCTGCTGATGCCCCACATTGTGCCGCTTGGCTGGGCTGAAGGGCCATCGGGGCTCTCCGACCCAGCACTGGCAGTGGGGAGCTACCACAGTCAGCTGGTTCTGGAAGCATTTACTTACCTGTTAAACCCCACTTAACTGTTTACCTGCACAACCAGTTCCAAAAGTTTCCAGGGCCTCTGTTAGCTGCCTCTGAATTGACTGGCTGATGATTGTTAGCTGCCTTGTGACTGTCTGATTCTGGAATATGGGTGAGGTTGCCAACCTCTGTATAAGGGCCTCCTGCAGGTGCCCAGTGTGAGTGTGGCCTGGGGATCTGGGGATGATGATGAGAGAGTTGTGGTTCTGGGGGTTGTGAAGGGGCCTCAGAACTTTGCCTCTGTCTGTGCAGGACTGCTGAGACAGTGTGACACCATGGTAACCTGCTGCAAGGCTCAGTCCTCAGGGAATTGCAGATCACATCCAAAAGATGTCTGACAGGTAATGCAGCTGTACTGTATCCTTTCGGTACGTCATACTTTTTATAAGGACCTATTTAATCTCCCCTTTTGTTGGTTGTGACACTGTTCATGCTGACTGAAGTATTGTGATCAAATGCAATAACTATATTGGTTGTTAAGCTCTAATAGTGTACGCTATTGAAAAATGATGACGAATGATAACTAGTATATGAATAAATTTAAAAGGTTTTATAATTAATTAAATTATAATTAATTTAATGAAAAGTGAGTTAAATAATCATAACCCAACAAATTAAAAAATCATAATATTATGATAAAATGATGATTTAAAATTATTGAATAACTACTCTGTTGTACAATGTGATTGCTTTTTGTCAACATAAACTCAGATGTACAAAAAAAGGTAACAAAGGAGAGGAAAGAAGGTTTTAATCCCATTGTTCCACCTGCAAACAGTTGTTACTTCCCATGAGAACTTCTCATAACAGGACTGTTGGGGTTTATAGGTGCAAGGCCATGAGAACCACAGTATGAAAATAATGGCATGAAAAAACTGAGGGAGGAACATTGCAGCAGCTTTGCAAAATACTGCCTCAGCAGCTTCAGAGAGAGGTTATAACAATGCTAAGTGCTTGCTATTTGCAGCTCTAAGCTACTCAAATACCTGTGCAGTACAAATACTAGAGGCACTAAATGGGGTGATAAAATTACAGAAGCAGCAGTGAGGGATCTTACTAGAAATCATGTCTGTATAGATCATAACATAGTGGCAGCTCAAGACCCTGAGGGACATGCAGTAGACAGCAGCACAGCTTTTCTTCCCCTGGTTGACCAGGGAGAGAGGGTTCTTGCAGGTTGGCTGTGGAAATGGGTAGAAGCTGGTCAGGGAGAGGGCACTGCTTGGCTAGTTGGGGAGGTGGGGTCTGGCTCTCCCACCTAAGAGAGCAGGCTCTGCCTGGCGGAAAGGGGAAGAGAGGTCTGGCTGCTGGCCAGCACACAGAGGGCTCTGGCTGGGTGTTCAGCTGGGAAAAGGGGCCCTGGCTGGTTGGCCAGGGGAAAGAGGGCTCTAGTTGGCTGGCTGGGTAATTGGTCTCTGGCTGCCATCAGGGTTAGAGGTTGTGGCTGACTAACTGAGGAAAGAAGGTCTGTCTCACCAGCCGGGCAGAGTGGCTCTGTCTCATCAGTTGAGGGAAAGAGACTCAACTTGCCAGCTGGGGTAGAGTCTTAGATACCGGGTTCTGATTGGCTGGCCAGAGATACATGCTCTGGCTGGCCACCTGCAGGAACGTTGCTCTGGCTGGTTGGTGAAATGAGGTGTGGCTGGTCAGCCAGGGGTATGAGGTTTTTGTCTGTCCAGCCATGGAAACAGGTTCTGGCTGGCTGGCTGTGGGTAGTGGCTTCTGAGTATCCATACCCAAGTGTTTGCTGTTGCATGGCTGCAGAACCACCTCTGTGACTTGATGCTACGGCTGCCCAATGTCCATGTTTGAGGGGTCATCTGCTAGCAAGGTCTCAGTGGAGGTGGAGGATGCAGATCCATGCAGCAGCAAAGACATAAGGGTTGTTGATGTGTTAGAAACCATAGAAGAGCCTGAGAATGGTCATGTCAGACTCAGGGTTTCTCCCCCAAAAAGGTGGTGGGATCAATAGCCCAACTGATGCGCATCTACACAAATGCACACAGCATGATCAACAAACAGGAGGAGGTAGAAGCCATTGTGCAGTGGGAACTATGATACAGTTGCAATCATGGAAACATGGTGGGATGATTCACACAAGCACTGCAATGGATGGCTATAAACTCTTCTAAAGGGATAGGCAAGGAAGGAGAGGCAGTGGACTGGCCCTGGTTGCTAGTGGTTTTTTACTGTCTAGAGCCTCATAATGGTGACAAAATGATTGACTGTTTATGGGTAAGAATCAGGGGAAAGCCAACAGGGCAGATATAGTGGCACTCTGTTACAGACCACCCAGTCAGGATGACGAGGCTGACACAGCTGGTCCATAAGCCAACTGAGAAGGGTGTTCTGCTGGACCTATTGTTTGCAAACACAGAAGGACTTATGAGTGATGTGATTGTCAGAGGCTGTCGGGCATAGCAGTCATGAAATGACAGAGTTTTGATTCTCAGAGAAGTAAAGGGGGGAGTTAGCAGAATTGATACCTTGGACTTTCAGAGGGCAGACTTTGTCTTGGAGTCCCTCAGAAGGCAGTCCTGAAGGGCAAAGGAGTTCAGGAAGGCTGGACATTCAGGAAGGAAATATTAAAGGCTCAGAAGCAGGCTGTCCCCATGTGCCAAAAGACCAGCTGTCGGGGAGGAAGACCAGAGAGCTTCATCTGGGACTCAAGGACAAAAGGAGAACTCACGAGCTATAGAAGAAGGGGCAAGCAACTCAGGAGGACTGCAAAGATGTTGTGAGGTTATGCAGGGAGAAAATTAGAATGGCCAAAGCACAACTAGAGCTGAATCTGGCCACTGCCATAAAAGATGGTAAAAAATGTTTCTGTAAATATATGAGCAACAAAATGAGGTCTAAGGAGAATCCTGATCCATTTGTGGATACAGAAGGAAACATAGTGATGAAGGCTGAAGAGAAAACGGAGGTACTTAATGGCTTTTTGCCTCAGTCTTTAAGACCAGCAAGTTCTTGGGGTACCCAGCCCCTTGAGCTGGAAGACAGGGACAGGGAGTAAAATTAAGCCCCAGTAATCCAAGGGGAAATGGTTTGCAACCTGCTCCACCACTTTGACTCACACAAGTCTATGAGGCTGGATGGGATCCACATAGTGGTTCTGGGGGATATGGTGGAGGTGCTCACCAGGCCACAATTCAACAATTCATCAGCAGTCCTGGCTAACCGAGGAGGTCTTAGTCAGCTGGAGGTTAGCAAACATGACACCCGTCTACAACAAGGGCTGGAAAAGGATCTGTGGAACTACAGTACTATTAATCTGACCTCAGTGCCATGGAAGGTTGTGGAGCAGATCATTTTGAGTGTCATCATGTGGCACATACAGGACAACGAGGTGATTAGGTTGTATGAGGGACAGGTCCTGCACTTGGGTCAAACAACCCCATGCAGCACTATAGGCTTGGGGAAGAGTTACTGGAAAGTTGCCTGGCAGAAAGGAATCTGGGGGTGTTGGTCAAAAGGTGACTGAATATGACCTGACCATGTGCCCAGGTGGCAAAGAAGGCCAATAGCATCCTGGCTTTTATCAGGAATAGTGTGACCAGCAGGACTAGGGAAGCAGCTGTCACAGAATCACAGAATCACAGAATGTCCCTCTGTACTTGGCACTGATGAGGCTGCACCTCAAGTCCTGTGTTCAATTTTTGTCCCCTCACTACAAGAAAGGTATAGAGGTACTGGACTCTGTCCAAAGAAGAGCAATGAAGCTGGTGAAGACTCTAGAGTGTAAGTGTTATAAGTAGCAGCTGAGGGAACTGATTTTGTTTAGCCTGGAGAAAAGGAGGCTGTTGCTCTCTACCACTGCCTGAAAGGAGCTTATAGCAAGGTTGGTCTGTTCCCAGGTAACAAGTGATAGGATGAGAGGAAATGGCCTGAAATTCTACCAGGGGAGATTTAGATTAGAGATTAGGAAAAAATTCTTCACAGAAACGTTTATCACACACTGGAACAGGCTGCCCAGGGAAGTGGGTCACCATTCCTTGGAGGCATTTAAAAGACCTGTAGATGTGGCAGTTAAGGACATAGTTCAGTGGTGCACTGGACAGTGTTAGGTTTCTTGTTGGACTCTATGATTTTGAAGGTCTTTTCCAACCTAAACAATTCTGTGTTTGAAACAGCCAGTCATAACCTACTCCAGGAGACACACTGTAGGACAGAGCTGAGCCTCTCAGCCAAGATGGTGGCACCTTGGGGAAAATGTGTGTAAGAAAGGGTGAAAAACTTCTGAGGAGTGAGGGAAGAAATGCTAGAAACAGTCCTCTGAGCACTGAGATGAGAGGAGGAAGAAGAGGAGGAGGTGTTCCAGGTGCCGGAGCAGATTTTTTCACAGCTTCTGTAGAGACTACAGTGGAGAAGGTATTACCCTGCAGCCTGTGGAGAGACCATAGTGGAACAAATATCCACACTGCAGACATGGACGACTCCATGCCAGAGCAGGGTATGCCCTGATGGAACGGCAGCCTGCAGGGAGAACCTGCCCTGGAGCAGGTTCATCTTAAGGGATTGCAGCCTGTGGAGAGCCTATGCTGGAGCAGGGAAATGTATGAGGAGCAAGGAGCAGCAGAGAGCAGCCGTTATGGACTGCCCCCATTCCTCATGCCCCCTGCACTTCTTAAGCTGAGCGTGGGTAGAGACCTGGATCTAAGGAGTGAAGTGTAGCCTGTGAAGAACTGAGGGTAGGAGGAGGTTGTGTTAGCTTTTATCTTTGTTTCTCAACATTCAGATCTATTATAATCGGCAATAGATTAAGTTAATGTTTCCCAAGTAGAGTCTGTTTTGCCTCTGATGGTGAGTGATCTCCTTGTCTTTATCCTGAACCTTGAGTTTCTTCATCCTCTTTTCTCCTTGTGTCCTGTTTTGGGGGAGAAAGAACAGCTGAGTGGGCATCTGGCAGGCAGGCAAGGTCAACCCACCACAAGGCTTCAGGGAGAAGACATAAGCTGAAGACCTAGAGGCAGAAAATAAATGTAATACAGTTGTCTCACCAGATGAATGTGCTGTAGTCAGTCCTTCAAGATCTCACGGTTGAAATGGAAGCTGTCCAGTTCCTCTTCCAAGTACATCTTTAAAGAAAAAAAAGTCTCTTTTCAGGTTTTGAGAGAAAGGCTACATGCATTTATTTTTAGGAGGGGCCTACAACAAAATGAAGTAGATGATCTGGATCTCTGTTGATAGTCGACTTTATAGGAAGAAAGCGACTTTGATTTTATCCCATTCTATTTAACTGTCTCCATACTTACAGTCTTGAATCTATTTTAGAAGCCTTCTTAATGAGAGTATATAACAGTATCAAATTTCCCAGATGAATGTGAGACATAGTGTGAATACTTTGAATTCATTCAGAATAAGTATTTGCAATGGGCAGCTGGAAGTGTGCTAGCTGATGAAAATTTTGTGACTCGAACCCCATTTTTTTTTAGTTAAAAAGCAGTATTTTCCTTTGTTAAAAAAGGAAAAAAAAATTTTAAAAATCTGCTTTATCTGCCTGTGTTTGCATACTGTAACATAGACTTGGGAGTCCATATATTTAAACAAAACTGTCTAATTTGTAAACCCAGGAATTTAAACAGAACACAGGGAAATTACCTTCTGATAATTATAAGATTAAATCCACCTATGTCTTGGTGTAATACATTCCTACATAACAGTTCTTTGGGGATCTTCATCTGTCACTTCTACATGATGAGTATGCATCATAGATCAGAATTTTTTATTGTTAGCTCCAGTGCATAAATGCATGCTCCTGTACTTTACACTTTGTTCCATTGTAGTTACTTCAGGATTCAGGTTTGTTCCTACCTTCTTGTACTTTGATCCTACTGTGTATTGGTGATGCTTCTCTTATGATACATTTTACTGCTCTGTGTGCAGGGGGTGGGGTGCAGATGGGAGAGAGTAAGTAGGCACACAACACGCAGCTCTCATATATTTATTTTTTTATGTCAAGGACACTAATGAAAATGTCAAATAACTCAGGACAGCTTCTTGGGAAGTTGTACTAGTAATCACCATCTTCTTTGACAGTTTTGCTTTCAGCTTGCTGGCATTTTTTGCTAGCAGCTTCTCCAAGTTTCTGTCAATTTCCAGTTTGTCTAATAATATACTATGCCACATAAATATGAATTACTGACATTTAGATTGATTAGATAATAAGAATTTTTTATTTTTGAGAAAAAAAAATAGTTCTTAAAAAAAGTTTTGTAATGGTCTGGTGCACTAACTTTTGTTTATTTTTTCTAAAACTTCATTGCATTGTTTCATACTTTCCTACATTTTTCCTTCTTTTTATATTTTTTTTTTTTCTGTCTGAAGTTGTTCAAAATCTCACGTGTCCTGCATTTTGGCCACAACAACCCCCTGCAGCGGTACAGGCTGGGCACAGAGCGACTGGAGAGCAGTCAGGCAGAAAGAGACCTGGGGTTACTAATTGACAGGAGCCAACAGTGTGCCCACGTGGCCAAGAAGGCCAATGGTATCCTGCCCTGTATCAAAAATAGTGTGGTCAGCAGGACAAGGGAAGTGATTCTTCCCCTGTACTCTGCATTGGTGAGGCCACACCTGGAGTACTGTGTTCAGTTCTGGGCCCCTCAGTTCAGGAAAGATATTGAAGTGTTGGAGCGGGTCCAGAGAAGAGCAACAAGACTGGTGAAGGGACTTGAACACAAGACCTATGTGGACAAGCTGAGGGAGCTGGGGTGGTTTAGTCTGGAGAAGAGGAGGGTTAGAGGTGACCTCATCACTCTCTATAACTACCTGAAGGGAAGTTATAGCCAGATGGGGATTGGTCTCTTCTCCCAGGCAGTTAGCAATAAGACAAGGGGGCATGGGCTTAAACTCTGCCAGGAGAAATTTAGGCTAGATATTAGAAATAAATTCTTTACAGAGAGAGTGGTCAGGCATTGGAATGTCCTGCCCAGGGAGGTAGTGGACTCACCGTCCCTGGAGGTTTTTAAACTGGGATTGGACATGGCTCTTAGTGCCATGATCTAGCAAATGGACTGGAGTTGGATCAATGGTTGGGCTTGATGATCTCTGAGGTCTTTTCCAACCCAGTCGATTCTGTGATTCTGTGCCTAAGGTTAATGTGGCTTTAATATCTTCCCCATCTTCAGCTCTATACTAGTTTTCTGGTGGTAGTTGATTCCCCGTTACCACCCCCCCATTCCCCTCAACCCACAAATCACAGAATGGTTGGGGATGGAAGGGATCTCTGGCAATCATCTGGCCCAATCCAGCTGCTAAAGCAGGTTCACCTGGAATATTTGTTTCTGTTTCTAAAAAAGATTTGTAAACTAGTCAGAGGCCTGGAATAGGAAAAGCAGTCACTACTATTTCAGATATTTTATTAAAGGATGCAGCAATGCAAAGTGACTATAGTTTTCTAAGCAACAAGAATTAATATTTAAACATATTTTCTTTCCAAGGTAGCTTTCTATACTGCATGTACTATGTGATGTTTTGCAAAGCTGGACATCCAGCACACTGTGCATAAGTCATTCTGCTCGTGGTTCATCTGAAGATATTTACCCAATATAGAATCACCAAATGATCTTAAGTTTTAAGAAGCTGTTTGGTGTTAATACATGCACCAAGCAAATCTGTCACACTGAAAAAGAATGTAGCTACAGAACACCAAAGCTGGCGGGATGTGCCATTTGCCACCTGAATTCAAATTCCAACTGCAGATTAGAAGGAATGACTAAACTAGTTATATATAAATCTAAATGTATGAATGGCTTAATTATGAATTAAGCTCACTTCTGCAGTGAGTAGCACTATGTGCCGATTAAGTCCTATTCAGTAGCATAACAACAGTTTGCTAAAAAAAGATATCTTTGAAGGTCTTGTTGGGTTTTTTGTTTGTTAGTTTCTTTGTGGCAGATGTTCTTATGATTTCAGTCATGCCAGAACTAATTCCTCTTATCACTTGCACAATTGCACTGAAGTCATGCACACAATGATCATAACTTGCCTGTCAAGTACTGTTCATGTTCAACTTGTCTGTTTTCCATAATTTACAATTTATTTCTCTTCTTTAATTTTGGTAAGTGGTGTGACCTACTGTTCACCTTCATTGGCCCTTGCCAATGAAATTGTTTTGTCTTTATAACCACTAGCTCAATTAGCACAAAACGGGTGGGAGCCCAGCACAGACAGAAGGCTGATGTGATTGCTAAATCTTTACTTTTAAATGTATTTTTTCTTCTAATGTTTGAGAACATTGCTAACAGAGATGATATGAATTCAGACTAAAAGTGGAATGAGGTTTTAAAATAAGTACATGGATATCAGTCATAATACTTCTTCAGGTTTAAGTAGTTGACATGAAACTGGTTTATGCCTGCCGCCTGCTCTGCTCTACCTGCCATGTAAAGATGTTTCGAAACATTGAAGGTCAAGCGTGAAGATAAACATCAAACAGAACAGAGAACAATTCTGCTAGACATGGAAACATTCAGTTTGCTGAGTTAGACAAAATTTGGATTTGTCCCAGTGATGATAAAGTTGCTTTTTTCCACACTAAAAGCAACCTTTACTACTGGAAAAACAGTATTTAGATGGATAGAATTATATAGAGCAAAATTTTACACTTTTTTTTTTTTTTCCAAGTTCTGTGGTATAGATGTGAGCTAATCAAATGCCCACTAAATGGATGTTATTTTTTTTGAAGTCATAATCTGGAAGAATTTCCCAAATGTCTTACTCAAATACATGTTGGAAATGTCAATAACAACTAAGATAACTAGTGTCCTGAAGCATGAGAAGAGTGTGTGGTGGAAATAGGCATAAATATGGACATAAGCAAATGTCTCTGTTTTTTCCTGTGTAGTGTATGTGTTTTGTTTTGTTTTTTCCCAAAACAGGTTAAAAATCTATTAATTCTTTGTATGACTCAGAATAAAATGTGATACCCATGAGTATTTATTTTCCTCTATCTCCTGCTCTCTTGCTTTTTCACTCTGCAACTCACTGTCATAGAAGTATCATCTACAGTATCTGGGAGGGGTCATGTGTTAAATGTGTTTTTAAAAAAAGGTACTTTAAGTTACCTTAAATTAAAGGCTTCTAATATCGCTTCTATCAAGTTGTAGTAATAGAATAAGGGGATATTGCTGGTTAAATTTGTAAGTCAACTACCACCCAAATTGTTTTAAGAGTAGTAACATTTTTTTTTTTTTTTTTTTTAATGACACCAATAAGTAACACTTGCAATGAAATTGAAAGGGCCTACTGTGACATACTGTGTTAAAAAAAAAAAAAATCCAGACAAAATGACACATTATAGAAAGCACATCTGTTTGTTTAATTATTTTGTTACTGACAATTATGTACATGAGAAAATAATAGTTTTCCATTCCAGTCAATGGTAATTTATTCTAGAAATTTTGGTGCAAAACCTGTGTATTTTTGACAGTGTATAAACAGGTTGTTAGTGCATTATCATAGAACAGAAGAGATAAGTCAGTCATTGAAGTGGAAACCAGTTAGAAAGGATGGTAACTGTGTTTTACTATGTTCTGAACAAGCAATAGAAGTATTCCATTTTTATCTTCCCAAAATTCTAGAATAGAATGTAATATGGATCCTCTTTATTCCTCATGTTTGCAAGGGGCTATAATTGTTATAATGTATAATTACACAATTATCTGAGCTTTATTTGCCCAGTGAAATAATATCATTTCAGTCAATTATTTTAATAGTATTTAAACTAGTGTTATTAGAAATATGGACTAGTGGTTGGGAGGTGACTTCAAAACATGTAAGTGGAATCTAACCAAGGACATGTTTATTAAATTAAGAATAAATTAGGATAGTCCATAAGTGATTTCCTTGCAAATACCTGACCATGCCAATCGTTTTCTTCGTACTGTCAGTATGTATACTTTGGTTAGTACTTTGTAATATAACTAATTGGCAATTTCCTACCATCTGTGACAAGAGATGTAGTTATATTGCAATTTTCATCTGGAAATGAAGAATCAAATTTAAATCAACAAAATGACATTCAGTCTCCTCCAAAAATGGTTTTGAAATATTAAAAAGTTTTAAGGAAGAAGCTCACAGAACAGCTAATTTTTAAGCTGATATTTAAATTGAAGATCAATGTGTAATACACTATTAACATTACGTCTGGGTCTCAGGGAATAGGAAATGCACATCCTTTCAAAATTAATTCCTTACATCTTGGGTTCTTACATCGATTTGACCACTATTGCACTGGATTAGTGTCTGTATTGACTTGGGTCTATTGAGTTCTCATAGATGGGAAGGAAGATCTGGCACTGTTTTATCTATTACTCATTGTTTCCTTTGGCAGTGGAGAACTACAACACTGGTGGAGAGCATGGTCTGGCCACTGAGAGTGAAAGGAGAGGTACAGAGAGTGAGAGCAGGAATGACTTATGATTAGTCAGTAGAGATTTAAGAGTGAGAACCTGTCCATGAAGGAAGCAGATAATGTAAGTTCTGGAAGACCTTCAGAAAGTAATAATTGGGGGGCGGGAAATCTTAAAGTTCCAGCGTAGGTGGCTACAAATCTGTTTGTCACACTCCAGTTTAGCTACAGCAGTATTAAACATCTGGTCATGAAACAATATGCTCTTAAACAGGAGCATGCTTCACTTAAAAGGATTGCCAACAAGTATGTGTGACTTGATCATATCTAATAAACTGTTACTGTAATGTATTTTATTGTATTGACATAACGTATTTGTTAATATAAACCATATGTATTACTATAAACTACTTATTGATATAAAGTACTTATTGATATAAATGTTAGTTATTAAAGTCTTCAAACAAGCTCAAATCCCTTATCCTGATCATAAAAGCAACTGTAACCTAAACCAAGCATATTTAGAATATGGAGATAATATCACAAATAAGATTTTTCACAAATATGTTCCCAAAGAGCTCTCAATTGTAATGGTAAAAATAAACTTTCCAGAGGCCAAAGTCCTTTTCACAACCAGAAATGAAGCTGAAGAGGAACTGAAAAATTTTAGAACATATCCTGCAGGACTTCTGGCTACAGACTTGTTCGGTATAATCAAGTTTGCAAGGCAAGTATTAAAACCTAATCAAAAATTCCACAGTTCTCTCCCACTAAATTTTACAAAACCGAAAGACTGCCAGCATTCTTCCCCATACTATGGGGTAATGTGTGCTGCATGTGTTTTCATTCTATCAGATCACAGAATCACAGAATGTTAGGGATTGGAAGAGACCTCAAAAGATCATCTAGTCCAATCCCCCTGACGGAGCAGGAACACCTAGATGAGGTTACACAGGAAGGTGTCCAGGCAGGTCCTGAATGCCTCCACAGTAGGAGACTCCACAACTCCCCTGGGCAGCCTGTTCCAGTCTTCTGTCACCCTCACTGAGAAGAAGTTTCTTCTCAAATTTAAGTGGAACCTCTTGTGTTCCAGTTTGAACCCATTAACCCTTGGCTTACCATTGGTTGTCACCAAGAAGAGCCTGGCTCCATCCTCGTGACACTCACCCTTTATACATTTGTAAACATTAATGAGGTCACCCCTCAGTCTCCTCCAAGCTAAAGAGCCCCAGCTCCCTCAGCCTTTCCTCATAAGGGAGATGTTCCATTCTCTTAATCATCTTCATTGCCCTGCGCTGGACTCTCTCCAGCAGTTCCCTGTCCTTCTTGAACTGAGGGGCCCAGAACTGGACACAATATTCCAGGTGCGGTCTCACAAGGGCAGAGTAAAGAAGAAGGAGAAGCTCTCTCGATCTACTAACCACCCCCCTTGTAATACACCCGAGGATGCCATTGGCCTTCTTGGCCACAAGGGCAACAGTGCTGGCTCATCGTCATTCTGCTGTCCACCAGGACCCCCAGGTCCCTTTCCCCTATGCTGCTCTCTAACAGGTTGTTCCCCAACTTATTCTGGAACCTGGGGTTGTTCCTGCCCAGATGCAAGACTCTACACTGGACCTTGTTCTATTTAATTGGATTTTTCCCTGCCTGACTCTCCAGCCTGTCTACGTCTCGCTGGATGGCAGCACAGCCTTCTGGTGTGTCAGCCACTCCTCCCAGCTTGGTGTCATCAGCAAACTTGCTGAGAGTGCACTGTATTCCCTCATCCAAGTCATGGATGAATATATTGAATAGTACTGGACCCAGTACTGACCATTGAGGCACTCCACTAGATACAGGCCTCCAGCTAGACTCTGCCCCATTGACCACGACTCTCTGGCTTCTTTCCTTCAGCCAGTTCGCAGTCCACCTCACTGCTCAATCATCCAAACCACACTTGCTCAGTTTAGCTGTAAGGATGCTGTGGGAAACTGTGTCAAATGCCTTACTGAAGTCAAGGAAGACCACATCCACCACTCTGCCATCATCTATCCACCTCATTATGTCTTCATAAAAGGCTATGAGGTTGGTTAAGCATGGCTTCCCCTTGGTGAAGCCATGTTGACTGCCCCTAAAGACCCTCTTATCCTTGATATGCCTTGAGATGGCACCAAGGGTAAGTTGTTCCATTACTTTCCCCGGGATGAAGGTGAGGCTGACCAGTCTATAGTTACCCTGGTCCTCCTTGCCCTTTTTGAAGACTGGAATGACATTTCCTTTCCCCCAGTCCTCAGGCACCTCTCCCATTTCCCAGGACTTAGTAAAGATGATGAAGAGCAGTCCAGCAATGACCTCAGCCAGCTCCCTCAGCACCCGTCGGTGCATCCCATCAGGACCCATGGATTTATGGATATCCAGATTGCTTAAATGCTCCCTAACCTAGTTCTCATCAAACAAGGCAAACTCCTCCACTGTCCTGACTTCCTCTGGGGCCTCAGGGGTACAGGGCTCCTCAGAACAGCTTCTGGCAGAGTAGACAGAGACAAAGATGACATTCTATAACTCTGCCTTCTCTGTATCTTCTGTCACCAGGGCACCCACCTCATTCATCAGTGGGCCTCTGGTGTTAGCTTTATCTGCTATGTATTTGAAAAAGCTCTTTCTGTTGTCCTTGACCCCTCTCACAAGGCTTAATTCTAAGGAGGTCTTAGCTTTCCTAGTTGCTTCCCTACACCCTCTGACAACAGCCTTGTATTCTTCCCAAGTGACCAGCCTCTCCTTCCATGATCTATAAACTCTCCTCTTCCACTTGAGCTTACCCAGCAGTTCACTGTTTAACCACGCAGGTCTCCTGGCTCCCTTCCTTGACTTCCTATGTGTCGGGATGCTCTGATCTTGAGCTTTGTGGAAGCAATCCTTGAATACTAAACCGCTGTCTTGGGCCCCTTTACCTTCAAGAAGCCTTGCCCATGGGACTTCCCCTAGTAATTGCTTGAAAAGTCCAAAGTTTGCCCTGCTGAAGTCCAGGGTTGCAATTCTGCTAGCTCTTCTGTTCCTGCCACACAAGATCCTGAACTCTACCATTTCATTGTCGCTGCAACCAAGGCAGCCCTCAACCGTTACTCCTTTAACCAGACCCTTCTTGTTAGCGAGGATGATGTCCAGCAGTGCACCTTTCCTAGTTGGCTTGTCCACCATTTGTATCAGATGTTAACAAGTAAGCTTCTTGATGAAGATATCAGTGTTCTCTGCAGTGGTATTTTTATGAGTGATATGTTTACTGAGGCTTTCTTGCTGATGATGTTCTGTAAATGCAAGTGCTACTCCCAGCTCTGAGCAAAAACAAGCAAGCCGTGGTAAATTAAATATCATATAGATGGCTAGATTGGCGTGAAATGTACTTGAAGAACTGAACAGACTTGTCTTTCTGCAAAGCACTACAGTGAAGACAACACTGCGGCATTAACTTTTAATGATCAATAACCACAGAGGTGAGAAGAGTTTGAATTTTTTGTAGTGCAGAATTAAAACAGAATTCCAAAGGTTTACTTCCTGTAAGTCCTCTTATTCTTTCTTATATAAACTGAGTCTTATAATACCGATTGAATGAATACAGGAGATCTGAACACTGTAAACTGGTTCTGGATTAGTTTACTAAGCCAACTAATAGCTGAATTGCTTAGCTGGAAATTGTTTAAATGCACTCCTCGATTTTCTAATTTCATTACTCTCCTTTAAAATGAAGTTTCTTTCTCCATGGTGTGAAGTTATTTTAGATTCACTTCTAGGATGGAAAATAAAGAGATGCTGACACTCAAACTCTCTTTCCTGGAAGTAGAAATGCCACCAAATTTGCCTGTATAAAAATGCTCAGGCTAACTTAAAGGCATATTCAATGTCATGGAATGGAGGCTGAGTCTTTAGCAAAACCTATGAAAACGATACTATTTGTAATCTAGGATCTACATATGTCATGCTGCCAGGGAATGACACCACAAGCTTAAGGAGTGATTTCCAGAAGATAATGTGATCTGCAGCAATGAATAGTCACTGTATCCAGGCTTTATTTTTTTGGTGGAGCTTTATTCTGTAGTATTATTATAGCTTGAAGTGAAAAACCAAACAAAGGAAACACTTTCTAATAAAATTTCTCTTTAATTAGAGGTTGGATCAAGCAGCTAAAAAAATTAGGGTTTCCTCAAGTGCATTATGGAAAACAAACAAACAAATAAAATTTCCTAGGGATCCATATTTTAAATTTATTATGTGTGGTTTTCCTTTTGTTTTCTCAAAATATGCAGTCTTTCATTATATTTTAAGATGAATCTATAAATCGTATGTGTAAAACATTAGTGAAGTAAGATGCAATGAATGCAAATGCTGGCAAAAGCTCTTTGAGCACAATGGGCGGGCCAGGCGAGAGTAATGAGTCCAATTCAATATGAATTTAACATCAGTACTCTTTAATGAACTCTTAACAACACTGAATATCAATGTCCCCAGACCATGTTTTTCCAAGCCTTATATACTCTTTACCCAAAGGCTATGCGGCAAGCGCAGGCTACAATTGGTTACACTTGCTGTCACTCCTCCCCCCCCTACTATGGTGATTAGCTGTAGGGCACTATTCACATACTGGAATTTTGATGAAAGCTCTCATGACTTTGCCTCGCTTGTTGGAATTTATCTGTTGGAGGCATGTGCTGTACTGAGCTTACTAAACTATCTGCAATTTGATTTCCTTCACCTAGACCAAGATTCCATTGATGACTGCGGATGTGAATCACACAGCAGGGTTCTTTTCTTTGATTTAAAATAGCTCTCAACTGTACAAACAATTTTCCTAATTGAGGATTATTCGATTGTCTTAGCAGAACATTTTCCATTCTGGGTATTACACCTGCTACATACAAAGAATCTGTGACAACATTTAAAGCAGATTTCAGCCAATTATTTAAGGCCCATATTACCTGCCGTGAGCTCTGAAGTCTGCAATGAATCCTCTTTTGAACCTTCAGTTAAATGCTGTTTCCACTGACTATTCTCTTGCCAGACACATGCTACCTGGTGTCTTAGTTTTCCTGCATCTGTATATACTGTAAGGCCTTCAACAGGTTTTGCTTTTACTGCTTCTCTCTAACCACTGATTTGTTCTAAGGAATTGCCATAGCTTCCCTTTTGGTTGTTGTGAATGTACCTTGCCTATAAATCCTAATAATGCATTCTGAATAGGCACCGAATGTCTCAGCCACCATTCTAAATCGGCTCCATTTATCGGAATACTGATGTCATCTGGTTCCTGACCACTAATTTCTATTATTTGAGATCTTCCTTTTCGAATCAGTTCTCCAATTGCTTCTGGTCTTGTTTGAATACTGAATTTTGGTTGGACACTAATAAAAACCCATTCTAATAATCGCAAATCATTTTCTGTTTTCAATCTGACAGTGGCACAAAAGGAAGAATCTGTAGCAAGATCTATGGGGAATTTCCCGTCTTTGTTTTACCACTGGGAGATGACTGCACATGGATGTTCTAATAAGCTAATAAGAAGGGAAATTGGTCAATCAGAAAGTCTTTGGCTAGACCAATTTGTCTGTACCTTTTGTATAATATCAGAAAGACATTTGAGATGCACGGACTCTAAGCTTATTTTCTTAGCTGGATCACTGCCTTTCAGAAGTGAAGTAAGAGGTGCTATATCATTATTAGTAATGCCTACGCAATTTCTAATCCATTTTATGTCCCCTAACAATTTTTGGACATCATTTAATGTCTGTAAATCAGTATGTAATTCAATTTTTTGTGGACGAATCTGTGCATCACAAATGGACCAACCAAGGTATTTCCAAGGTGCAGACTTTTGAACTTTCTCTGGAGCTATGACCAACCCCTTTTCTTTGAGTTTGATCGTAATTTGGACTATGGAACTTTCTGTGAACTCAGCTTGTTGACAGAACAGGATATCATCCATATAATGATAAATAATTGTTTCTTTCCATGATGCACAAATAGGTTGAAGTGCTCATGCAACATACATTTGGCACAGTGTAGGACAATTTTTCATACCCTGCAGTAGCACTACCCACTCATACCTTTTAGCTGGTTCCGCTTTGTTTACAGAAGGCAGTGTAAATGCAAAATGCTGTGTATCTTGTTCATGTAAAGGAACGGTAAAGAAACAATCCTTTAAATCTATAATTAGAATATGCCAATTTTCTGGTAACATTACAGGTGATGGTAATCCAGGCTGTAAGGCACCCATGGCTTGCATTTGATCATCTACATTTCGCAAGTCATGTAATAATCGCCACTTTCCACTCTTTTTTGGTATTACAAAAATCGGTGTATTCCATGGACTAGTAGAAGGCTTGATATGGCCTGCAACTAATTGCTCTTCTACTAATTCACGTAACTTTTGCAGTCGCTCTTCCGTTAATGGCCACTGGTCAACCCAAACTGGGCTATCTGTTAACCAGGTCAATGAAGGGTTGGGCAACTGCTTCCAGTGACCACTAAGGAAAAGGTGAAGTAGTGAACATGGCACCAAGTTGACCCAAGACGTCACAGCCAATAAGCGCCTCAAGGCTGCTTGGCAGTTCCATTACATACACCGTAAGGGTCACACATTGACCTTCAGGGAAACTGATGGAAATGGGATCAACACTTATATTTGGAGTAGTTTGACCCCCTACTCCAGCTACAGTGGAAGAGATTGATTTTTGAAGTTTCCATTTTCGTGGCCATTTGAATTGACTAATGATGGAGACATCAGCTCCAGTATCAAGCATTGCATTTACATCTACAACTACAGTAGAATCAGATCGAAATAGTTGCACACGTAACATGGGACGCTGAGTCATTGATGAGGTGAAGCAAACTGCAGGACCTGTCGATCCAAATCCTTTCTCATGCCTTTCTGTTGAGGATGCTGGAGGAACTCCTGGAAGCGTTGGTAGGCAGTTTTCCAATGCTACTACCTGAGCTATTCTACTCCCAGAAGGAATAAAAATTGGCAGATGCAGAGTGTAGGCCAGGATTTGAACAGTTCCTGTGAAATCTGCATCAATTATCCCTGGTATTACTATAAGACCCTTGATACTAGCAGAAGAACGGCCAATCAATAGGCCTCCAATGAGACTATCTTGTCTAAATAAAGGTCCTTAAGCATTTGTTGGTATTCTATGAACTGCAGTATCGGTCAATGTTATATCTACTGCTGTCTCCACATCAACTCCGAGGCTTTCTGCGTTGCTTGGCTTGTTGAGGTGAAAGAAGCCTGGTTCATGGTTGGTCGCTGATTGTAATACAGGTTCGGAGATGTTCTTTGTGTCCGGTAGCTTCTGAACGTATACCATAGTCGGTGATTGTTTGTTTTGCTTACTGTAAAATTTTCCATTCATGTGGTTCCCATACCGCTGTCTGGGTGTTCATATTTTGAATTACCAGTAGGGCTAATTTTGCTGGAGACCAATCACCTTCTAGAATAGCATCTTTGATGACCCCTGACCATCTGCCACGTCGGGGCTGCGGCTGGTCAGTAGAATCTACAGGTACCTTTGATTGCATTGTTTGTGAAGGGCAAGCTGGTTTTGAAAGTCAATTTGTTCCTTATTTTTCTCTACATTTGACACTCTCAAGTTAAGTTGTTCAAGCTTGTTGGTAATAACTTGCAGTAACTGCTCTACTGCTTAGGGTGAGCCCAGTGATGTAAAAGGAGGCTCACAAGAAACTTCCGCAGGTGTTTGCAGAGGCAAGTTGTGGAATGACCCCGGCCCCGGTGGCGGCAGCGGCCTGGCCGGTCCAGGCCCGACCCCCGCGATATTCTCGGAGGGGGTGGTGTCCAGCTCGGGGTAGGGCAGACCAGCTTCTGTTTACTTCGCTTCTGTCTTTGGTGCCTCAGGGAAAACCTTCCGTGTGGCACAGCCACATCAAGCTCTGGCATGTTCACAGCACACAGCCAGAAACTCTCCACACATTAGCAGCAACATTTGTATATAAATAACCTGTATAAGTAGAAATAAATCTTTTCTACATACTTTTAAAAATGTTGATAAATAATTTTAATGTCCTTTAAGCACAGTATATAGGCATATTATGCAACATAGAATACAACCATATGTACAGAAGATGCTGCAGGAAGTCATAAGCTGAGCTAAAATTTAACCTTTACATTGGTCTAAAATATGGATAATTACTATAGTACAGAAAATTGGAAGTAGTCTATATAATCTTTGTAATCTGTAAGTGTGATACTGATAGTACAGTTTCTCTAAATCTAAAGCTTGATGGATTACTTTTTCTTAATCTATTGGTTAGGGGCATTATTTCAAATCAATTGTCATAACCAAGGGCAAATTAAAAAATAAGGGCAAGAAGCAAGGGAAACTGAAACACAAAGGCTGACCAAGATAGACTTCATTTAGACATTTTTAAAAATGAAAATGTGTTTAGCATATACAGTGCCAATTTGATCACTCTTTCTATCAAAGAATCCAGTGAAGATAATGATGTTGTATCAGCACATGTGAAGCCATATGCTGTAGAGATCCATAAAAACAATTGCTTCTTTTTGCATTGAAAACCACAATATCTTTTGTTGACGTGTTGGTTAGTTGGTTGTTTATTTCACTGTTTTCTAAGTCTTTCTTGCTTACACAAAAGAAGAGCACACAAACATTTTCACTGTATCAAAACAATTTTGAGTCATATTTTACCATCAGTCACTCCTGTCAGAATTCTTCTAAGCCTTCAGTTGCAGGTTTTCACTGGGACATAACATGGTTTTAATTGCAATAGCATTTAACTGTCCCAGTCATAGGTAAGGCACGCTATACCTCAAGTGTGGACAGATTAAGGTGTTTCTTTTTTCTTTCCTTGTGGAGTTCACAGTACAAGTAACAAAATATTATGTGTTTGCAGTAAAATGGTAACTTCATTTGAAAACTATATAAGTTCTGTAGGGCAAAGGGTAGAATTTAACATTTGAATTTTATATTCAGGATTTTCATGAAACCTTGTCATTATAAACTTCATCCAAAATATTAAACCGATGAGAGTGTGGCTTCAAATTTCAAGTCTTCAAATCATGGTTTAAAACTTTTTACTATCTTTGTTGTTTGTATATTATTGCACTGCTACAGAAAGATTCAGAAGATTATATTCTTCAGGATATTCATAGTATTATTATTTATACTTTTAAAGGATATCGGTTTTCAGTGTAATTTTACTTTAGTTGGTAATTAGTCATATTAGTAGACCAAAAATAATTAATATCTAACTCCTACAGATGAGCTTAAAACTCAGTTGAAATCTATGCAATGTGGAACCTAAATACTTTCCTTCGGACAACCCAAACAAACACTCGTGACACAGGACAAGATTCCTCAATCTTTTTACATAATCATCTTTAAGTTTTATGGGAGTATACAGCCTCTGGAAAAGAAAAGGAGAGGGAGAGGAGAAGAGAGGAGAGGAGAGGAGAGGAGAGGAGAGGAGAGGAGAGGAGAGGAGAGGAGAGGAGAGGAGAGGAGAGGAAAAGAAAAGAAAAGAAAAGAAAAGAAAAGAAAAGAAAAGAAAAGAAAAGAAAAGAAAAGAAAAGAAAAGAAAAGAAAAGAAAAGAAAAGGAAAGAAAAGAAAAGAAAAGAAAAGAAAAGGAGAGTAATGAAAATCCATGCAATTACTGAATTTGACAAGAAATGCAGGTGTTAACATGCTTAACCAAAGCAGTACAGAGGAAAAAAATGTTTCTTCCTTTTAATCAGCAAATGTTTCACTTTAAAGGATTTTTTTTTTTTAACCTAGAGATATGCATACCTGTTTTTCAAATTACGAAGTTCATGAAACTCTGAAATTCTCACTACAAACTTTACATCTAAGCATTGGACAATTTACCACGTGGAAAAATTTGTTCCAAATACAGATTTTTATTTTTATTTTTTTAGCAGGGAGATGTGAATACTAACTAGTGGTTAATAGATAATATTCTCCATTCTGTTTAGCTAAATACTGAAATTACTCCCATTAGTGTAGTACCTCATAAGCCCTCCACTTTTATTAAGATAGAAATAGCAATATATTTTCTTCCCCAGTATTCAAAATAGGCAAAATGACATTTTCATGGTGCATTTGTTAGTCTAAGGAAAACACTGATGACAGAGTAACTGCAGAAATGAATTTTACTTTCAGTTATTATTGCTTTGAGCTGCAACCTGAGGACCATAGTTCTGTCTACCAGTCTTAAGCATACGAGTCTAAAATTTCTGGAGGAATATTACTATCACTGGTTACACACTGCAAAACCCTGTCTACTTGCTCTTGTTTGGGTCAAAAAAATACAGGTATTGTCAAGGTTGCTGATTTTAAAGTAACCTCTAGACCAGGAGTGCCAAACTCATTTTTACCAGGGGCCGCATAAGCCTTGTGGTTGCCTTCAAAGGGCCAAATGTAGTTTTAGGACTGTACCTTTATGCGGTTCCCACTCTAGACTGAGAAGTTCTAGCTGAATACAATTGCAAGTGAAATGAATTCAGGAAAAAATGAATAGTGTGCTTATTTATGGATTTATGAAAGTATTCATCTTGTCAGCTGTGTAGTACTGTTGCCTCTACATGGGGGTCATCAATTGTATTATCAGTAGTCTCATGAAATAAAGAAGAAAAAGCATCTTGATAAAATACACACGTCTCAACATAGGTGAAACATTCTCCACACTGACTCAAGTGGTTCCATTTCAAAAGAAACCTTTAGTTTCAGAGCAATTCTGTTCACATTTTTGGCTTCTTGGAGTTAGGAGTATTTGTCTATACTATCAGATGCTTGATTCTGCCAAAAGACTGACTAATGCTGAATTTATTTTGTTACACTGAGAAAAAACGCACACTCCAGAAGAAGTTAACAAACTGTTTTGTTTTCTATGTCACATCACTCTTCACTTATTGATGTGTTTTTTTTTTTTTTTTAATTGCAGTTATCCTAAGAGTGAGAGCGTCTTCAGCAACACTGAAAATGTTAGGTGGGAAGAGGATGAAGAAAGTATATTCACAAGGTACTGTCTATAGTTTCATTTGCTGACTTTGAATCAAATACCATAGGTTCATTGCATTATACTATTAGTAGCTATATCTGTCTAAAACAGCACATTTTCAGTAGATAATTATCAAGGCTTCTCTGTTTACCAAAGATTTTAAGTGGATAAATTCACTGTGCTAAAAAAAAAAAAAAAAAAAAAAATCTATTTGGAAAGGTGTATTACAGTACACATGCTTTTGTTGTGTTCCATGAAGATTCAGTGACTATTACCAGTAATAACTTCCTAGTTTCTGATGTTCATCACATCAGAAGAACACAGACAATGGTAGAGTGAATTTAGAAAAGAACAACAAAAAATGATTAATGACTTGGTGAGACTGACAGAGAAAAATTTAAAATGTTCATTATTAAAAGCTTGAGTAAACAGTTACTGTGTGGAAGAAACCGTTCTTCAGATGATTTTTAGGTATAAACATTAAGTCAACTGTAGTCAACTGTTCCCTACCAGGAAACTTAGTCTTTTATTGATTTTGAATGCAACATATAGTTGAAGGGGAAGTAGCGTCCTACTGCATCTTTCATTTTAAAATAGAGCTATTTTTGTACTGCTTCTGTCCTGGAAAAAAAGCCCTAAAATAAACATAATTACCTTGTAGGGGATGTAGGCAATTATTTTACCTTTATAGTTTATTTTGCCCAGATAACCAGCATAATCTCAACAAGATAATCACAGATGTGGGGGGACATGGGGGAAGGGCAGTATTCATTTGTTAGTTCAGTGAAATTTATCATTATAGATGTATCAACAGAAAATGTAGAATGAATAAGGATTCTAAGCATCCAGAATAAAGTACTCTAAAGAGTACTTTCATGCTTTATTTGATTTTATTAATTGAAAATATAATACTTTTTTCTTTTGAACTCATACTACTCAGATCACAAATCTTGTGAAAGTTATCAGAGAAATAAATTAGATTATAGACCCTGAAATATTTTGCTATTGGAAAAATTCTGTGATACTACATTAACTTTGCAATATAAGATATTATGTAAGTAAACTTGCTTGTTTGTTTGTTTGTTTGTTTGTTTGTTTTTCTTTAAGATCTGACAGTTTTCTTTGTGAATGGCCATTCAGGAGAAAAAACACCACAACTGGCACCTCAAATGCAGATCAGTCAATTTGTATTCTCTGGAAAAATAAATTCCAACCTTTATAGTTATTACTATGTCTTTCTAAGAAAGTACCTTTTGTTTTCTAGAATGGAATAGAGTTACATATTAAAAACTTGTTCCACTTGCTGAGTTCTGCAATGATCCTAATGTTTTTGTAATGCTATCTGAATATAAAAATTGTATGACTCTTATACGTATTCAGTGACATAAATTCTATTAAATGATATTTCTCTAGTTTAGTTCTTTCTGGTTCACATGCTGAGAGTTGCATTTTGACTTCAATATTCTATCTTAATTCCAAATTAAGCATGTCGACGACAATGGGACAACCTCAAAATCTGATTTTTTCTCCTCTTTTCTTTGTGATGCTCTGCAATGAGTTTAAGTAGCTAAATACAGACAGTTGGCCAAAAAAAATACTGACCGTAGGTTAGTGCTAGTTCTTTCAGATCTGCTTTTAGAAAATTGCCTCATGGTGCTCTGTGTCCTTCATTTTCCTACTCCCATGATTTTCCTGTCTTGCCCCAGTGGAGAAGTAAAATCCTTTTTCATATTCTGATTTAGCGAAGTAGGGTTTGCTTGCTCCTAAAATGCAACAACAACAGAATTTCTAAATTACTTATGTGCAAAGATATTCAGCATGGGTAATGCTGCCAATCCTTTGCACTATTGTCACTTTGACTTCTTTGAAACACAGTTGTTCAATGCATTTAATAACCCCATAGGTACTATGACTACTCAAGAACCTGAGGTGATAGCAAAGCCTCAAAGATTTTTGGGTCAAAGGAAGTAGAAGCTAATCTTTCTTCAATCTGTATTTATAAAAGTTTTTTTTCAATATTACTCTCAATATTGCAGAATGAGATATTAAAGCAGAGACTTCCTATTTCATGAAGAGTTTTGGAGTTCCAATAATAAATTTGGCTTTCATTGAATGTGCTTATTTTAAATTGTGACAGTTTTGGTGGTTTTGTTTGTTTGTTTGTTTGTTTTTCCTGGCAATTTCAGACTTATATACTATATTTTCCAAAAGCTTTAACTGTAATATAAAATTTGATTTCCTACCTTTTCTCAAAGTGTACAGTATATTTCAGTAATTCACACTAAACAAAAAATATTTATAACCAATGCTTCCCGTCCAAGTATGAACAAAAAACTGCATGCACGAACACACATAATATAAAGATCTCAAATCACTTATCTCTCTTACTTTTGTATTCATCTGAAACTTAGCATCAGCACAATACTGGGGTCAGAGCAAGAAATAATAATAATAAAATGTTGAAAGTTTTGATAACATTTTCATTTGCTTTTGGTCTTGCAAAGCTCAATAGCTGTGAGTTAAAGTGCTGCCTGTAATATTGATAAAATTTAGGTTACAGCAAAATGCAACACAAAGAG
The DNA here is from genome assembly GCF_037038585.1 of Patagioenas fasciata. Lineage (NCBI taxonomy): Eukaryota > Metazoa > Chordata > Aves > Columbiformes > Columbidae > Patagioenas > Patagioenas fasciata. Next base: position 86,686,041 of record NC_092520.1, read on the forward strand.
GATTACTCTTGGAACACAGTTTTCTAGATGATAGGACTTCAACTGCTTGAGGCTCCATTGAACACTCCAGTGTGCTATAAGTGGTAGAATATTCTTCACTTTTTTGTAGCCCAACAAAAGCAGCACAATAAAAAGCCACTCCGACATCGTATATCAATGTTACCCATACATTCCAATAGAAATCATGTGGACAATTGTTCTCATTATAGTCAGTCATTCAGTGACGCTTGACACTGCTATTGATTTTAATTTCATAAGCCCATAGCTGAAGAGTATCAATATTGTTCACCTTCCCAACTTAGTACACATATCACCAAAATGCTGGTGGATCATTTTCTGTTTACAGAGCATCCCATTTTAGTGCATGATCAAAAGTAAGTTGGAGGACAAGAATTGAATGTGAGCTGCTTTGGGATTTTTTGCTTGGGTTTAGTGTTACGAGTAGTCAAGGAATATTCTGAGTATAAACAGACAGGATGACTAGAAAAATGTGGATGACTGAGGCTAAGATGTTAGGAGGGCAGAACATATTTTTTAAATGATAGATCTATAAATTAAGAAATAATCACTGGTGGTTGTGCCAGTTGACATTCTACATATTACTGACTACAATGGTTCATGATTTTGAATGTGAATTTCACAATGTAAGACTATTATTTAAGGGATATGCAGACAGGGAACCTATGCAAGCCTGAGGTAAAGATTTCGGATTGATTACCATGAAAGTAATCAGGATCCAGCTATTAGAGTTTGCTTTTCCTGCCTGCTTGCCTTTTTGTTCCTCTTTTTTTCTACCTCTCCACCCCCCGCCCCGCTTTTGCCTATTATTATTTTTTTTTTTTTTTAAGTATTTTCCTTTTTTATGTTACTTTTTTCTTTTGGACTGTGTTTGTTGGACTAAAAAACCCCATGTGAAATAAGGTTTGCACTCAAGTGTTGTTACCTAATGTGATAAAACCACTTAATACTGGTGACTTGAAAGATTTTTCAAATGATCTTTTCTAATTTATATTAATATTTTAAAATATATCTTCATGTTATTATTTTTCAAGTAAAGTAATTGTTTCTGTATTTATTTATTTTGTTTTGATACACTTCTAAATATCTTTCTTTGGCCCCAGAAATCTGCGTAGCTCTAAATGTAGCTGCTTTCAGAGTACCATAATAGTTGCTTCATAAAGTATTCTTCAAAAAATAAAATAGACTGATGTAGTTTAATTTTTCACAGCAGGTAGATTTTCCAGACCTCAAGCCTTTCTTGCAGTCATATTTCTGAATGATATTAATATTTCAATATTTTTTAAGATGTGTGAATATCATGCTGCTATTTAAATTATATATTTATAGTCTTACGCAAACATAAGGACTACAGGGACAACTTTATGAGGACATACTATAATACATATTCTTCTGTTATCAAAAGAAGATTTTGTTTTTCCTTATGACGTGAATTTTCTGTCTGTTGTTACCTGTTTTATTTTGGTTTGGGTTTTCTTTGTGCTATGAGTCCAACTGACAATGAAAGTGGTAGTTTTATTGCCCAAATGTAATGGTTTGCAGGTCATTTTAAAATTTACCACATTTCTTCGTGTTTCAGTATAAAAATGAAATAGAAATATATGAAACCTTGGAAAATGAAGGTTTTGATTCAATAGCTGTTCTGCGTACCTGGTGTTGCACCCCGAAAGAAGACACACGATAAGACAGCCTAGGCCCTGTCCAGGGATGTGATCACTCCTGCCCTGCCCCATGGCCCCACTTGCTCTCCCTGCCTAGGGCCCAGGTACTCCACCTCAGCTCTGGACTCATTGTCAGCCTGTGCCCATATCTGGCCTGCATCAGCCATGAACCTACACCAGTGTTCCAACTCTGGCCCTGGCCCCAGCCCTGGTTCATCCTCTTGTGGCTTCTGGGCTATTGAGAGGCCTGCTGCTGTCCTCAGCTCCACTCACCACATCCAGAGGCTGGAGCGAGAATGCAGGGCCATGCCTGTGCTCAGGTTGCCCTGGATCCTGGTCCTGTTCCCATCCTCAGGGCAGCACCCATCCCGCCATGCTCAAAATGCTCATGACAACATGCCCTCAAGCTCCAAATAGGGAAAGGAGACTCACTGGGTTTCCATCACCACCACTGTACTGCCCCGGTACATCAGTATTCCCTTTTCTTCTCCTCCCTCTTCCTTTTTGAGTCATTGTCACTCACCTCACATACAGTTCCTGGGTTTGAAGGTACGCAGGTGGATGACCAAGCCCTGGCCCAAGGTCTCAGCTCCTATAACACACTGTGTGTTACAGAAAGTGAGAGGCTGACATGTTACAACAGTGACATGAGGAGTGTCTGAGTGTCAGAGGGTTTTAAGCTGTAGCTCTGTAACAACAATGTGAACTTCAGCGGTAATTGCAGGGGAATCTTGGAAATTTTCTGGAGAGTACCACCATGCAAGGGCAGCAGTGCCCCAGTAACTTTATCAGGTGTATAATATACTGCCAAGATTACCCAGGTGGTCATATCAGAAGTACCAAAGTGGGATATGGTTGGAGCAAAGTGGAGTCAAGTGTGCTAAGTTGTTTTTTCGGAATGAGGCAAGGTCTGAGAAAATGAGGGATTAAGCTCAATAGGTGAAGAACAAGGACACAATAATGAAGAGAATGGTGGATAAACAGGGATATTACAAGTAAACAAGCTTCTGGCTGATATGCTTCTCTGTCTGAGCACTATGCCTGATCACTGTTTATCCCATCATCTTATTAAACTCCCTTACCAAATGTTTTAGTGTTATCTTGCTCTGTATTCAGGATGTAGGGGGAGCATTATGTATTAGCCAGTGGGCTTTGAAGTAGAGTAGATGGTGAATGGGAAGACACCTGCATGCCAAAATAGTAGATGCCTGAGCTGGTGCCTAGGTAACAGTCCTGCAATCTGGGCATGAGTATTAGGTACACATAAAGCCAATACTGATATTTAAGTAATCGGTTGATGTGCATTTTTTTGTTCATCAAGAAAGTGAAGGTGTATGCAGATGTCACCAGTAAACTACCAGTCTGATCAGTTGGAAAAGAGGTAGAGGAATAGTGTATTTCTCTTTTTTCTTTGTTATGTGAGTGAGGCTTTAGTTTATTTGGATGTCAATAAAGGCAATTCACTCTGTATGTGTTGATATTTGTGTCTGGCTGTATGTGTGTTGTGTGTGCGTTGTGTGTGCATTCCTTGCAAATGGGAAAAAAAAATCTGCATTTATTAGACTAGGAAGGGAGGAATCACTTGGGAATCTAAGACCACCAAATTTGTCTTTCTTTAAGTATCATTATTCCCTTTTGGGAAGTCACATGATGTTTTTACACCTGCATTATCTCCTTGTCTTACCAGACTGTATGTTGCATAAGGTGAGACGCAGGCAACATGATGCTGCTGAGCAGAAGAGAAAACAGGAATAATGTACCTGTAGCCTAAACTATAGGATTTCTTTTCCTCCCTGTCCCACTCACCCAGGCAGAAGGGGCTCCAGACAGAAGAGGCAATGGTCAATGAGAAGGCATATTCCTTTAGCTGGTAAAAAAAAACAGATAACACTCTATGACCTAGCTTGCCTTTAGAAGCTCTATTTTCAGTGTCGGGGCTGCAACACTTTAAGTAATAAGATCTAGATAAAGATCTGAGAAGTTAATTGCTCTGAAGTACTATTTCCCTATTGAAAATCATGGAAGTGAAGAATTACTTTATTTCCTAGGCTTTTAAAGATCATATTAAGGTTTATAGCTTTTGTTCCTGAAATTAGTTTTCATGTTTTGCTGGCTCTGCTGGACGTTATGTAATTATGTTAAGAGTTCCTGTGGTTCTCATTATTCTTTCTTGCTTGCTGTTGGTGCATATAAATAAATTTCACTCTTCCCTTGTGGTTTACACTGTTTACAGCCAAATTATTCTTTGCAGAACTATATTAGGAAGGATACAATGACTCCTGTTCTCATGAGGTCATGTGGAAGGTATCTGTATTCTACTGGATGTTCTCAAGGGATGGCAAAAAGTACGCTGGACACTGTCATTGATTTCCGTGACTTCAGCAAGACTGCGGGTTGGCATGGAATAAGTATGATCTTGACTTTCTGTAGTGGGGATCCAGAGTGGTATTTCACCAAGACAACAACAAAAATCATTGTGAAAGTTATACAGTAAAATGACTTCAGTTGGCACACTGTGCTTCTCATGGTCTTAGTGATATTAGAAATACCAATTGTTGTGCCTGTGCTTGTGCAGCTCAGCACAAGATTTTTCTCTTGACTAAACACTCCACAGTACATAACTTAGCCATTTGCTGTTAGGAACAGGAAGAAGGAAATATGATGCCTGCTTGGAAATCCCCCTTGAAACCCCAATACAACTAACCATATGGACTAGAGGCTTTCCTCTTCTGTCTCAAACTAGGAAGAGGAACTGTGAGGTTTTTATTATTATGTTTCTTTCTCCTACACCTAGAGATCTAAGAAAAAAATAAAATAAGAGCACATTGAAGTTGCCTAACTTTTTTCAATTACTAGAGAAAGCTGCATCTGGCAGTAAATGGATTTGTTCAGGACACATCTCTAGCCAAAAATTTTATTTATTTTTTTTCTAATGAATGAAAAGCCAAATAAGAAATGTAAAGGACAGCAGAAAACAGTATCAAACACACAAGTGAATGGAAGAAAAAGAGAAGACAGATGCCCTTTAAGCAACCTTAAATAGCCACAACCTTACCTAGAGATCTGACAAGTGACTCACAAGAATTTGGTGAAGTGTACAAAAAGGTTTATGCCACTTATCTCTACCATGTTATAAAAGAGATAGAAGAGGAAATTAAGGAAAGGAAGGTCTGTGATAAAAAATAATGCATTGAGTCACTAAAATGTTGTGCTGGATTATATTATGTATTGAATCTGACAACACTTTTATGGTATGAATGTTACAGGATTATTTTTGGAATATTTTATTGTTTACGTATGGCTCAGTGTGCAAACAATTATGATTCTAAGTAGCTTAGGACAAGGTGTACTCATATGTGTGGTGTGCACATTTCTAATGATAGTATCAAAGTTATAATCATGGATATAAATAAATAAATAGCACTTTAATGTTTTTATTATGGTTTCTTGCACTGACTTTGGCTGGGATAGAGTTAATTTTCTTCATAGTAGCTTATATGTGGTTATGTACTTGATTTGTTACAAAAACAATATTGATATCACAGGGATGTTTTAGCTATCACTTAGCAGTGCTCACACAGAGTTAGGATTCTCTGTGTTTCTCACACAACTCCACCAGCAAGTAGGTTGGTGTTGCACAAGAAGGTGGAAGGAGACACAGCTAGGACACCTGACTCCAGTTGACTAAAGGGATAATCCACACCATATTATGTCAGTCTCAGCAACATCAACTGGGGGAAGAAGTAGAAAGGGGGTGGGACACTGGAGCCCTGCTGTCCTGGAGATGGCTGAACACCTGCCTGCCCGTGGGAAGTGGTGAATGAATTTCTTGTTTTGCTTTGCTTGTGTGCGCAGCATTTGCTTTACTTATTAAACTGCCTTTATCTCAACCCATGAATTTTCACACTTTTGTGCTTTGATTTTCTCCATCATGTGAGTGAGGAACTGGGTGGGACTCAGCTGCTTACTTGCGTTACTCCACCATAAATCTAAATATTAACTTTTTTTTTTTTTTTTTTTTTTTTTTTTACAAGAGACATTATGCCATTACTCTAGGACCTTGGAAGAGATATAACTTATGACCATAAAGTCACCACTTATTTTTTTCAAATTACATTCATTTTCACCTTTAGAGATTATTAGAAAACATATGTTAGTGTTTACTTTTAATTAATTACAATTTGGCATGCATATATTGTTCTTTAATTACAGTTTAACCATTTTTTAATGTAAAACTCAAGTTGCTGCTAAAGATAATGCAAGTAAGAACACCTATCAATAAAGCAGCAGAGTTAATTCTGTTGTCACTGAACTTGCTTGCTCTTCTTCCTCTTCCAAAATTCCTCATTCTTGTCAAGCTACTTTTCTAGCACTGTTCTTTACCACAGCTCTCCACTTATGACTGGGGCTTTTAACTTTTTTTAATTAAAAAAAATCAACAAAAAACAAACACAAACCAAAGCACAATAGATTGTAATATTGTTTAATCCCAATTTATCTCCATAACAATTGATAATACAAACTTATAAATGAAATAGATTTTTCTATTGTTGCTAGTTATATATTTAAGTGATAATGAAACAGGCTCAAACAAGAATTACTGCAGTCTTGAAATGAATCCAGATCACATAAGACTGATACAATACTTGTCAAATTCTGTTTTTCAGCACAACCAGAACTAAGAAATTTTGGAAGGAAAATGCTGTCTTCAGAGCATTTACAGTCTACTGCCAAAACCTTAATGAGAGGGCTTATATCCTATTCAATTTCCTAATCAAGGAGGCTGATATTAATATAATTTGTTGCACTGTGATTGATTATTCAAAACAAATTTCTTCTTCCCGTCATTTCCTTAAGAATATGGAGATAACTACAGATGCATTTTCATGGCAGGGAAAAGATAAAATACCTAGGAAGTTATTTCAGGCCTCTTTTGGATCAAGAATGAAAAGCCAAATTCACACGTTATAGTGTGATATTTCATGTCATGGTGGCTAGAATGAGAAAATAGCAATCAGAAATTTATTTTTTTAATACTTTGGCATCTGCAGTCATTTCCTCTTTTCTTACAGGCATCGTTTTTTTCCTGTAGGTGAACATAAATATTGCTGGGAGGATAAGTACCACCTTTGACAGTTTAGCATGCTGTTTCACAAAGCAGTCAAATATATCTTTACCTGGTAAATAGGAAATTATGAGGGAAGTGGCTAAGCTTAGACTCCAGGATAGACAGGTTTCTTCCTTTGGCTAGAATGTACTGCCTACCTTGCCTCACAATTTACAATCATAAACTCCTTTCTGGTGTTAGGAAATCAAACCATGCAAATCTTTCCTTCCATTTCTCCCTGAAAGCACAATCATGATACTGCAAAAATCCAAGTGCTTCATCATTAAGGACCTACTCTTTGAGATGTTCAAGTAAGGTTGTTGTTCACACTGTATATGATCTATGGCAGGACCAAGCAGACCCTAACTCACATCATGAAACCCCAATACTATGATAATATCAGGGACTAATGTATTATAGATAGTTCAAATTGCATTGATACAGGAATTTTACATCATTAAGTGGTTCTTCACCATTTCATTGAACCGTGCTGTTCATTTTCTTCTTGTTTACATGTCCTTTCATTTTTCATCTATATTCTGTTTATGTTGATCACATCCAAAAAAAAGCAATTTTATGGTTTTCCTCCAGTCATCTGCTTTTTGAGAAGTTGTTATAAGTCTGAAAAGTAAAATGTGTTAAAACTGCTGAACAGAAAATATGCAGGAAAGAAAATTAGTAGAAGAAATACTATTTTCTTTAAATCTTAGCCCCTTAGAACCCAGTTGATAGAATTTATACTTTAAAGCAATTATCTGTAAATTTCTAGCTTTGCTTGTAATACTACAGCATACTAGTTCAGTCCAATAATGACAGACTAATGTAATAATTCCAAAATTTATAGCATATTTGCTTTACAATTATAATAATGCAGCTGTTGTTCTCCATGGATATAATGAAAGACCAAACAGCAATAGCTAATTAGTTGAGCAAAAAAGTTAATATTTTTTAAGTTGTAAAATATGAGGCTGTACCTTGTACTCCAAACCTTATATTTGGTGCCATCGTCCTTTTTCTGGATATTCATTAGACAAAAACCCCTAACCTTTTCTTCTTAAATCTCTTTGTCCTTTTCTTTCCTTGCACATCTTTTTTAACAAATACTAGAGACATGTTTCCAGACATTATTTTCTGAAAAAGAATGTTACTTAAGAGTTGTTCTAAATGAAAAACTTCAAGATGGAACTCATTGTAGTCCTCACACAATTTCTATTTTCTACTTTCAAACTGCTCACTAGACTAAAGATTTTCTGATTCACCTGTTTCCATCCTCATTACAAGGCCTGCTTATATGGAATTCACTTTAGAAACACAAAATTAAAATGAAAGACAAAGGTGTAGCTCAAATAATACTCCAAAATCAGTCACCCTTAAAACCAAACATGAACATAACAGGAAACTGCTACTGCTCAAATTCGTTTACACATCTAAAAATTTATATGTGTTAATTAATTATTGCCATAGTTATGATTTTAAAATGTTATCTAGGCAATCAAAACAAAAATACAAAATGCATACATCCTTAATGTAGAACTGAAACTTAATGAGCTTACAAAAGGTAAACTGATTAATTTAAACAGAAGTGAATAAATTACTGTGGTAATCAGGAATTTATTGTAAAGTGTTTTGTATTTTTGAAAATGTCATGACTTGAGAATGTTAATATGTTTTTAATCTTCTGAGTATAATAATTTAAAAATTAAAATGAAAATCAGTTTTACCTTCGGGCAGGCCTTTTTTGTTGTTGTTTGTCCAGAAATAAAACACCTTATTCTTAAAAGATGCTTCTATTGTAGCACTAAGACAATGCATTTTCCTGAAAACATTCATTTCACGTTAATTTTAAAAAGCAAAAATTATTATACTGAGTTGTGCAGAGACATCTGTGCATGTGTAAATTTACAAACATAAGATGACTCAGTAATTGGTAGGAATGTTTGCCAATACATTTGTCTTTTTATTCCATCGAGTCCTGAAAGTAGCCATAACCAAATTAATTCTGTAGACACAGTATTATCCTGACTGAATAATGAGCTACCTGGGCTTTCAGTCCCTATTTAAATGATGTTGGGGGTCTGATATTGAAGCTACCACATTTGAAATTTGATTTCTTTTCACAGCTTTCCAAGTATCTTGTCTGACTGTCAGCAAAATTCTTTATATCTTGCTTTTTATATTGCAATATGTGGTTACATAAGTCAGTGTAAAATGACAGTTGTAAAACTCTTGTAAAAACAAGAATTATTGCAGAGATTTGATTATTTATAGCAATGTGTTTTATGATCATATCCTACTTTCATCTGAGTGATGCCCTAGCTGAACTCGTGCTAGATATTTTCAAAGGTTTTTCTTTTTCATACATTTTTCTAGTATTAGAGCAAACATAAGAACACCTTCTTTAAAAGTAATTTTGTTCGATGTGCTTAGGATATTATTTCTGGAACCCATATGACCACCTGAATCACTTGATTGTTATGGATCTGTTCTAAAGTGAATTACTGACATTTAAAAGGGACTGGAAGAAAATTGATGATAGGAATCTATGAACAGCAAATAGTATTTCCTCATGTTAATATTTTATATTCTGAGGAATATATTATATCTTATATTTTGGGGAATAATGACTGTTCATTAATATAAAAAAAAATGTTTGCTTCTTCCATATGGCCAAACAAGCAATAATTGTCCTATTGTTTTCATGTCTCCAAAATGAGTTATGTATCTGAATTTCAGATATGTTTTTAAGTGCCCTAAATTAATCTTTTTTCTTTTTTCTTTTTTCTTTCTTTCTTTTTTTTTTTATGTTTTAATTTTACATTAAAACCTACCTTCACTGATACCTAAGACAGACTTTGACTTTGTAAATCTGTATTTAGGGTTCTTTTCCTAAACTGCCAGGGAGATCAGTTTGTTTTCTGGTATTTGTCTCCCAATTGAGAACTACATTATTTAAAGGATACTTCACAGACAAAAATAACTCCCAAAATTTTTTCTAGTCACTATTACCTCATCTACATTAGCTGTGTATGTTCAAAAAATATGAAAATATTTGAACTGAATTCTAAAACAGCATGTAATTTGCCAAGTTTGTTTAATAAACAATTGTTTATTTTAGATGTTTGAAATGAAAGCAGTCACATATTCTCATAATTTATTGATGCTTGATTTCTGTCATGACACCTCAGTTTCATTTTTCACTTGTTAAAGATTTCAGTGGGGGAAGGTCATACTCTGCTTTTATAGAACTTCACCTGGAGCATCAGAAAACTCTACTCTTCTATCACACACTCATGGTCTTGCAGAAGTCTCATTAAAATGCGTCATTCAGTTATGTGCATGGAAGTATTAACTTTCTTGTCATTTATAAATACAATATGGTAAAAGAACTGTACATTAAATAGCTCTATTTTATTGACTGTTTTACAAAAATAATTTTAGAGCTGCTGCTTGCAATATGGTGCTAGGATACATCACACAGCTGTTCAACTTTTTCTATCTCACTTGTATTAAGAGGCAGTTCCCATTAATATAACCGAATCCTCAAAGTCTGGACATCTGCAACTAACTCTGATACTAAGAAACTTGTGCTATTATTGTAAGCCTTTGAATATCACTGAACATTCCCCTGACCTCTTCCTTTTTGAATGCACGATATAATGTTATGAAGAGTTTTTGAATGCTTGTTTTTATGATTTTTTTTTTTTTTAATTTAAAACCCTGACAGTTTTGCAAGTATGCTGTCTGACTTTGCTGTTAATTTTGAAACCATGATTCCTATGGAACCATTAGAAATTCCTATTCCTCTATTTCTTCTTTGCTAGAAGAGAGGACGGAAGAAAGGGATATGCATTCTTTCTTTCTGAAATAGTTACTATAGCCCGTTCACCTACTTTGCAAAATTTCAGACCATAACATGTGGCTGCTAATATCCCAGTCTTGGAAGCTACTATATAAATGAAATTATTATGCTATTAGCCATAGTTTATTTGAATAAATCTTTCCGAAGTTATTCCACTGAGAAACTGTTGCAGGTAAAATAGCTATTTCGTAACACTTTCAAATACCTGTTTATGAGACACCAGTTGAATGTAAGGACATTTTAACCACATTCCGGTTCAAGTTCCAGCATGTTTCATGCTTGGGCATTGCTAAAGGTTTGGACTAGTCACTGTAGCAGCTTTCAAGTATTTAAGAATTTTCTTTCCAACAAAAGTCTTTAGAGCCAGATCTAGTGGAGGAAGGTCTGCTCCACATGATAAAATCACCATGGTTTTGGTTTTTATTTTTTTTTTGGTTGACAGTGTTTTCTTCCACGTTCATTATGTTTTCTAGGCATTAACTATGAGTCTAACTTTACTTTCCTGATATACTGTGAAGTCTGGTAGTTCTCTACAAGATGAGTCAGTCTCAACAGCCACCATCCATCATGGCTTCCATGCTGAGCAGAGCATGGTTTTGCTTGTTCTGCATCAGATGTAGCCAAAAGTCAAAGTATAGCTCCTGTAAAGTTCAAAGTCATTAAAGGATAAAAAACTCAGTGTATCTAGGATCAAACTTGGTTACATTTTAAATTAAAATGCAGATTTTATGTACAGATGTACATATATATAATGTAAGGACATTAAACTTCTAATTCGCCAACAACAACAGAAGAATAAACCTTTCAGTCCCAGGAGCTAGAAGCATAAGAAAAAGGGCAAAAAGAAGATTTTTTTGTCTTTAAAAAGTCTGAAACTTGTTGTGCCCATGGAAACAATTTAAAGCAGCGCACAGCATGCAAAACACAGCTAGGTACTAAGAATTGTCTATACTGCATTGCAGAGTCTTTTTTGTGCTATAGAGGAAGTCTTCTTCAAAAATATGCATGCTATTGCTTCAGAACAGTAGCCTCCTTGGCCCTTTCCCTGTTGTTTTTGCAAGTGGCTGTGTTTCACTTGTCAAGTTTGATGTGGAATTCATATAGTTCAGAAGTGAAAAGGTGGGACAGAATCAATGGAGACACTTGAACACAGGTAAAAACTTAAAATGACCACAAAAAGCTTAAAGAAGTTTTGTACAGCAATCCCTGTGAGTCAGTAACACTTTCAGTTTACTTTAGCACTCTTAGGATCTTAAATTAGAACTATTATGTGTTTTTACAAATGTATATTAAGTGATCATTATTGTAGCTTATCAAAGTTTTGCAGGGTGTTAGAACATTCCTATCCAGCACTAAATGTATTCTTCATCTATAATTTATGCTATTTTTGTGCAGACTTCCTAGGTGTTTTGTTTTAAAAGCAAGTTGGAGGTTTTGCAGGAAAGTGTTACGTGATTTATTGTTTAAGAATGGTTACTAACCGGGGTTTTATTTTTTTGTACTTATTAAGGAAAACAGGGGATAGGAATTAAAAAAAAAAAAAGCTACTAATTGAGTGTTTTATTTAGAGAAATTATCCATAGCACTGAGTTAGTTATATTGTGCAAAGTAACATTTAGCTGAATGATAGCCCTAAAGTTAATTTTGCATGATAAACACAAAAAAGAGATTAAATGTATCTTATTACTACGTTTTGAGAGTAGAGCATTCAGCAAAGCATAAAGTAGTGGCTTTATTAGTTAATAAAAGTGTCGAAGTATTAAGTTTAATGTTATTAAAATAAAATACGATTGTTTCATACACTGTAACCATGGAGTGATGCAGTGAGAAACAATACATCATATGAAGCATTCAAAATATTTTAAAGAATACCTTGGAAAAGCCTGTTTATACAATTAATACATAATAAAACAGAACCAGGTCTGAATTTAGGGTGTATGCTCTGAAAAGCACATATTTGCCTGGTCATTAAATGGAATTCCATTCAGCAAACAGTAAGTTCAACTTTCATTCACTGGTTGAAGAGTGCCAAAGATTTCAGTTAAGCCATATGCAGTGTCAACCCATCAGTCTTCAAGGATAAGCACAATTTTCTCAAAGTCGACACTCAGCAAAAGTAACAAGTAAGTCAGTAAAATACATTATTGGTATAATCTGTGTGAGGAAACTCAACAGAGTCTTTCAGATAATATGGGTAAAACTCATTTTTTTTAAGAAGTGTGATTATTGACAGAATTCTGAGTGAGTTATTGAGAATACTGAGTGAGTTAAGCTTCTTAAAGAAGACAACTGAGTGCCTTTGTACTGGCTCTTCACGGTATCATCAGTTTGCTCAGCTAAGACCTCTTTGCTCTAAAGAAAACAGCAAAGTAAAAAAAAAAAAAAATAATAAATTTTTGAGGACGGGGGAAATATTGCTGATATGAACCATGTTTCCAGAGGCCTGGGTAGCAGAGCTTCAAAATGTGTGATGCTGGTAACTTAGCTGAGTAAGAAAGTCACGGATCATTTAGTGCACTTAGATCTTCCTTATCAGTTTACATATATGTTATGCTGGGTTTTACTCATTAATTATACCTGCCTCAGGAAGCAGACTTGGGGCATTTTCTAATCAAATTAGTGCTTTACCCCTTGATTTCTCCATGTGAAGCTGACTAGCTTGCACTTGACTGGATCACCCTTTTGGACTTTTTTGAAAATGTGTAAAGATCTGCCTTTCTCCAGTTATTAAACCATCTCTGGTTAACTCCAGTTTCTCTGACCTTTCAAAGGTGATGAGTGGCAAAGACACTGGCCATTTGTCTGCACACCCTGTGGTGGAGGCTGTATGGTCCTACAGACTTTTTCAGATTGAGTTCTCAAAAGTAGTCCTTGGTTTGCTCCTCACTGGTTGCGGACTGTTCTTCAACCTTGCCTCTAGACACAGAAGCCCAGAAGACTTTGTTGAAGAAGACTGAGGCAACGACAGCCTTATATGTGTCTGCTGTTACTAAATCACCAACACCATTAAAAAACTGACCCACGCTTTCCTTGTTCAGTCTCTGACTACTAATGCAGCAGTAGCAAGTCTTGTTCACCTTAACTTACCTTGCAGGTCTCATACACTATTCAGCTTTGGCTATTCTAGCACCACCCCTTTGTGCCCAAATGTTATGTCTACATTCTTTTTTTTTTACTTATTTTGGCTCTACCTTCTGTATGCTGTTTTTTTGCATTGGAGTTCTGTCTGGAGTTTCTTGTTTTGCCAAGCCAGCCTCCTGATACATCTATTTATTTTCCCAACTATTGGGATTGGTTGCTATGCAGTCTTTAAAGAGCTTCCAGTTATCTCGAATTCTTTTCCACTTTAAAGCTACTTCCTGTGGCATCCCACCTGCCAGTTTCCTGACAACAATTGCAATTACATTTATGATTGACTAACACAGGAAAAGTAACTTGTGAAACAGATGCTTAGATGTGGAGACAGATGGAACCTTGTCATAGTATTCCTATTTATTCTGTATTAGAAATACCTGTGATTTGTGTTTTTTTTTTTTTTTCTGTATGCTAGACTTTACTTTTCAGATACAAATTTGTCTTTTACACTATGAATTATGTTCTCAAAATAGTGCTTTTTCTCCAAATATAATAAATTAGTATTTAGCCCAGCTTCAGTCAACACAAAAAAAAATGGAGATACCCTTTCTTCATCTAGTTGCTGCTAGTTGAACATTTTCTGTTTATCTACATGTCAACACACACAGTTATAATATTTGCCAACTATATTGACATGCCTCCTCTCAGTCACCTAGCCTGTGCTGCAGCTCTGTCATAGGGACTGAAGAGAAGAAATGGGAGGTGATGGCAGTGGATGTTTACTCTGTTGCCACTAATTCTGTATTTATAAGATATAGATATAGAATATATTTATAGTTATACCTTTTTTCTGAGGATAATAGTAGGGAGGGTTTCTCTTTGTTTATACACCTATTTCCTCTCTAACCATCAGCATACTTCAATAATATTCTCATTTGTTTAAAGATGAGATTAGAATTGTGGGATGCACCTTCCCCAGAGATTTTACAAGGTAATTCATAGTTAAAATATATCTGTAAAGTGCTTGAATATCATCAATAGAAAAGTGCTCTGTTGTACAGGTCAAGTGCTGATTTTACTGACTAGTGTCACTATTTATTTGTATGCAACTAGAACAGAAAAGTTTCAATCCAGAGAACAAATTGCATGTTATACACTGTTACACCAATGGAAATTGATGATACAGTTGGTTCATTCTGTCCTTGTTCTGTAGTAAATCACTCTACCTGTCCTACAAGGACTTCTTCAGGGCAAGTCCTTATTTATTCTAGTTGGAAAAGAGGACCCTCAATTTCAGAAAAAAAAAAAAAAAGTATTTTAAAACTTGAGGATTTTATATTTCAAAACACAAGGCAATACACAACAGGAGACTCTGTTAACTCATACTGAAGCTTTCCGTATCACACCCCCCTCCAATATGTGTTACTGCCACATGCATGAAAGATTGGGGAAATTTCTTAGTTCTGTCCTTTCAATCAGAGTGTTCCTATATTCATAAAGGGGAAGGAATCATTCATTTGGAAAATAAACATATTAAATCTCAGTTACTGGATTTTTTTATATTTTTTTTTTTTTACTGTTTATTCACACATGTACGTAAGTACAGAAAAGGTGACAGGTGACCAGAAGACCATTACTCTTTTCTGCAGTAACTTCTGAGATTTTGGATTCATTCTCCATGAAGTAGGTAATAATGTTTGCTAGACATTACCATGAAAAAAATCTTGACAAGCAGTTTCCCAAGAATGTTTCAAAGTATCAATTTCCGATTAAAACCTAGCTCAGTAACTACTTGAGGGACTTAGATAATCCTGTCAAAGCAGATACACAACCTTTAAAAAATCTTAGCATAGTGATTAACATGCCAAGATGGATATTCAGAAAACATGCTGAAAACTGAGAAGACCACATAAAGCAAAATTCCTACACTACCTGAAGGACTGTTTCTATGAAAAAAAATGAAATCACCTAATATTCATCCTCTGTAGTATAAATCCTGCATATCTATTGTATTAATTAATTTTCCCTTTGTTTCCACATCTAAATGTGAGTTATCCTTCTCTAGAAAAAAATATTCCAGCATCCATTTGATTGCAGGTTCTGCTCGCTTGCTTAAATATTAAACATGTGATTAAAAGTTATGCTAATAGGGGACTTCTTGCATTTGGAAAGTAAAACAAAACCCCCTATTTTTTATTCTTCTGTGCTATAGGGTATATCACCTTACCCAGCAGTACTTTAGCAATACATAGGGTGAAAATGGCTTCTGTCAGCATAGGCTGCATAAATTCAGTCACCTTTAAGTTGTTACTATTCTGTTTTTTCATACAATAATTGTTAAAATATTCAAGTAAAATATGAGAGCAGCTCAACTGTTCTGGTTTCAGTATTACCATAAACAAGAGACATACTGAATAGTACTACAGATAGGCTACCACATAGCAAAGTTGAACAGACTTCTGTCTCTACAGGAAGTGTTTCTTCTGCTGCCCATGGTGTAATCATGACATTGGTGATGTTTTCAGTTTCCTACACTACTACTTTTTTCCTCTCTTACTTTCTTTGATTTCCTCTGAGGAGACCTTGTTCTGGCTGGCAAGTTATGTCATTAATATTTTTAAATTTTTTCTCCATGATCACTCATCGTGTCTGTATTACCTCTTCTTTTAATGACAATCACACCACCACACATCTCACCACATTTCTCTAGGGATATATGCTGGGCTTTCAGATTGAAATGACAGTTACCACCAGTTAGACTTAAGATACAGCAAAATGGAGGATGAGGAAGTCATCATATACTACGTCTCACACTCTGAAGTGGAAAATTGGCTCGTTACATTAACTCAAATGACATTACAAATACACATACACAGAACTCTGTAATGTTTGGTATCAAATCAAAACAAAAATAAAGATAAAGGAAAGAAAGTTGTTCAGAAAAATAGGAAGGAATTTCTGGGGCTAAATTAAAGTGGATTTTAAGGCAATTTCAAAATAGCCACTAAATCAAATATTATTTTATGGTACTTTTCAAACTCTGAACTTGACACAGAATCTGTCATCACAAAACCAGGTCTATCTTGTATGTTAACTCTGTCCATATGACAGGTAATGTTTCCTTTCTTCCTATCTCCATAATCAGTTGCTGATACGTCTTCCTGATGGTCTTTTAAGAATCAATCACTGCTCGCAGCTTTGTTGCAGATCATGCAACTGAACATCAAAGTTTTTTGCACTGCACGTGGTTTTGTAGCCTCTCTCTGAAGAACGGATGAATTTATTCTGAGTGCTTTTAGCAAAGGAGTTTTCTATAAGGATTTCAACTCACTGTGTAATTTTAAAAAGCACTAACTATTAATATTTTGCTGACTTTCAGATGACCACAGTAAGTCCAATATGATGTAGTCCAGTTCAAGACGTTAATTTTCTCTTAAATTCTAAAGTTTGCGGTACTGAAATTTTGACCCTAATGATTGTGTCCAGGATTCTTGGAGAGACTAAGCTAGGATGCTGATCTCCTGATTTAAGTAAATTAGAGAGCTTTATCATACAAGCAAAGTAATAATATTTTGTGGGAGTTTGAGAGTGTAAACTGATTTTGTAGATATAGGTTATTTGATCACCTGGCCAGAAGCAAGTCATATTCTCTTTTCTGGGACTTTATTCAGTAGAAATTCCTTTGTGAGTAGGGAAAAAAAAATGCTTCTAATGTTCACAGTACCTTTTCTATCAGTGAGCAATGTTTTTCCCAGTTGATGAAATCATAGGTTAGCCCCAGCACATTAATTTTTTGGTACATCTCCTTGCCTACATCATGGACAGATGTGTCCAGGGAAAGCTTCCCTTATTCCTGCAGATGTGCCTGAATTTGGATGTCATTTAGTTCAAAGACACTAGAAGAAACACACCTACAGATTTAAAGATAAATACATTTAAAGATAAAACCAAAGCAGCATTTTGGCCAAATTCTGTCAAAATCCATGAACCTGATTTATAACTCCCAGAGTCTGAGGCTCCTGTCTTGTATGACTGTTCTGAACCAAGTTATGTGTCTGAATTAGAACGTGTTGTATTTGATGGCAATTGATACCACAGTGCTGAGTTTAACATGGTTTCCTTTTACACATTGCAAGCAAGATGACTGGATTTAGCTCTTTACAAACAACTCAAAGAACTTCCACTGCTTAAAAAAAAAAAAAAAAAAGGTGGAGAAATCACTGAAGAGGAAAGTAATTTAAAAACAACTGACAAAGTATAGGGTTTTTTAATAAAAACATTGAGTTTTAAACTTTCTAAATGATATTCCCTTTCTAGCAATAGAGCACCAGGGCCATCTTAGATTTAATTTACCTTGACAATATTTATTTCCAGACCTTAAAGCATTGTTTGACACCCCATCGCCTTTCCATCATCCTGTATCTTGATGATTATGTCTTTAATAATAGATGGTATTTGTTCCTACTTACAAACCTAAGGGTATGGCTTGGATCTTGATATCGCTTATTTTCTCTTTATGCAGCTATAGGTTTAGTGAGACTGAAAACAAATTACTGCAAGAGAGTGCAGGCAACCATATTTTGTATTATGTTGCCACTGAGCATTGTAATGAACAGAGAATGACAGCAATACTTTTAGAGTTTTTGCTTTCAGCATATAAATTAAACTATCACACTGTTGGCTCTTCTAACACCAATTCTTCCTTTTTTAAAGAAGTCTGTAACACCTGGGTGAACAAAGTGGTTTTGTGTTTGCTCAGGAACACACAAATATTAGATTCCCAAACATTTAACACTTCAGTTGTGGTGCGTAAAGTTTAACTTTGTGTACTTATATCTAAAATCTATTGGATTGTTAAATTATCCCTCTTTATTAATAGATTAAAACAACTGATAAAAAAAAATAGAATATAGTGTGAAGCAGGACAAGCCCAAGTGGTTAAACCAGTAAAAATACATTTTATTTTTATCTAACAACAACTGTTTTCACAAGATTTTATAAGGGTAGGTCTGCAGACTCCTGTGTGCACTAAATCCCAGACAAATCCATGCAATGAAAACAAAGTTAAACAACTTCACAAAAGACAGAAATAGCCTTCTAAAGATTCACAGGAGTACTTTTTCTGTGTCTAATCTAAGCAGCCATCATGGCGAGATTGATGGGCACTGACAGAGATGCATTTCGTGAGGCGGCTCCCTCCTCAATGGTATTAGAAGGGAGCTATCTGTCTTCATTGTGCTCCATTAACATGCCCCTCAGATATATCAGGAAAATGCCTACAGTCCTACTTTATAAACTATTCCCTCTGACAGTTAAATATTTTAGACCATATTTAGGAATATTGCTCCCTGATAGTTCTTCATTTGCCTACATATTTTTACAGTTTAATATCCCTGCTTACTAAAAAATACAGAAAAAGATGTTTTTTACTAATATAAGGGTATTTCTAATCTGCAGGTGGTAAAAATGATTATCAGTTTTCTTTACTTCAACAGCACAGTGTATAGAAATGTGTTTCATGGCAGAAAAAGATAGGTGTTCACTAACCAGGATACATAATTTTTAAAGATAAATTTGCCTGCAACAATTCATTTAAAGGTGAACAATCGGTATATGGAAATTATGTTTATTATTGTTTTCAGTGCTGAATATTAAACAGATGTGACTCAGTAATTTTGTTATTGTTTGCTCAGCTTTGTAAGGTCTTCAATTTTAAGATTTTTTTTTTTTTCCATCAATTACATTCTATTAATTAAGTTTGAAAAATACTAACAAATGCCAGTCTTCATACAAAAACTTTGCCCTGAATACCAGACAGGCTTTAATAACATGAAATGTTATTCAGCTTATGTTTATTTCAGTGTTTTCTCAAGCTGCACAGCCAGCAGTTTGAAGTGCGCTTTCGAAGGAATAAAGGAGAAGTAGAAAAGGGTGCTCGGTGTTTAATAATGATCAGGCTAATTTTAATTTGTACCCCCGCTAAGTAGCTTTTAGTCTGAAATGTTTTACTTTGCCTTACTAAATAAAGAAATCCTCTATTAAATATATATTTTTTTTTTCTGTTAAAAGAGACAGATTGATGGGCAGTTGATGGGACAGGGTCTCCTGTATGAAACAAAACAAAACAGCAAAACATTATTATTTTTTGAACCATGTTAAATAACAAATATATAGCAATGTTTGATAAGGTAAAGGAGAAATTCTATGTCCCAAAAGCTTTCAGAAAGACGCCACTAACACTGTCATTTTACTGCCCTTTGTGTACGACAATGTCAGTGGTCCAGCTGGGATTTCAAAAAGAGCCCCAGATTCTCACAGATATACAAGTGTTTCCTTAGAAGTCTCACTTAGATGACCTATTCTGTTGTTTTGCTTTTGTATTTTTTAATGTTGCTTTCTAGCCCATTTCATGAAGCATGAAAAAATAGGAAAAAGATTAATGATATGATACAGATGAGTTCCAAACCGGAAGGTTATTGGCTTAATTGCACTGATCAGGGACACCAGGGAGGATATCTAACAGGCAAAAGGGTTTAAGAAGTGAGAAGTATACATAGAAAAAATATAACTTGATAACTTATGGAGCTATAACCAAAGAATTTAGTTCCAATGCAGCTGAAGAATGAAAAACATAGAAGTAGAATCACAGAAACACTAAGACAATATGAATGGATATGTTTGAGATATGCTTACAGGAGAAAACCTAGCCTAACTTACATGAATGACTGATTTTAGAATACAAGGTGACTAGCTGGTTCTACTCTAAGCTACATACCACATTGATTGCAGCTGAGGGAAGCTAAAAGGTTGAAAAAAGTGAGAAGAATGTGGTACTTAGATAAGGCAGTGTGTTAAAATCTTGTATGAATAGCACCAACACATTTTGCTAGTCACTTTTAAAAATTAAATAAAATTTCCTCACCTTGAGTTTTAAAGTTCTGAAGCCATTATCAACAACTTCCCTTTGAGTGCATTTCCTAGCGAATACATTTTATTTGTATATATTCCATTAAATTCATCAGCATACAGTTTAGATGGGTGGTACTGAATGTTAAACATTCTGACAGTTTTAGCTTTTCAATGTGTGACTCCAGTTTATAAATGCACTGTAACACTAAATTAAAAAACATAAAATATTTTCTTCCTTCCATATAAAGTAAGTTACACCTAAATTTTGTTTCCTTAATAAGAGTAATATTTTTGCTTCTGGAAGAGCACCATTCATAACATTAAGCATTTAGAAAAGGGCTCACAGAAGTAGGTGCCTTCATTTTACCAGTCATCATTATGTAAACTCACGTAAGCCAATGAAGATGATGATAAAATGCATGAACATAAGCTTTCTTAATCTTGAGGATGTAGCTGGTGAAATGAATTGGTAGATGACCTTATCACCTTTTCACAGAAAAACCTGTTGCTAATATTTTTAAATCATTATTTCTTCAGACTAATTTCAAATATGATTTTGAAATAGCAATTTCTAGATAGGTAGGTGAAATGACACAAAAAGGAAAAGTTCCCAACAAGGACAGATGCTATATTCTGATTACAAGAAAAAAAAAAAACAAACAACAAACCAAAACAACAAAACCAAAACAACAAACACAAAACAAAAAACAACCAGCCAAACAAAAAAAAAACACACAAAAAACCTAGGTCAAAAGAATTGCAATTTTTAAAAATTTTGTTGTTTAAAAAATAATTCTACCAGTAAAATACTTTTTTTTAAAAAGTCACTGGGATTGATTAGTTATTAACAACTAAGCTACAACAATGGAGATATTGCTCTTTTTATCACTTCCATAATTAATGTTGAATCACAGGAAGCAGGAAAAGTACAACTTGCATAGGCCTATTTTCAACAGCTATTTCAACTCTATTTTTAACCCTGTTTCAACATCTCTTCCCTGTATTTTGTTGAAACTGGACCTACGTGATTTGAATCTTTCCAGTTTATTAAAAGGATATTATCCAAACTCTTTGCCATTCTGGGCTTCACAACTTCTCTTCTTACACCAACAAGCTGCTTGAAAAGGCACATGGGGGAGTACAATTCTAAATAAGAACTTAGCACTGGCTATACCACAACAGGCTGCTGCATCAGAGGGCAACCATTTGTCACAAACAAATCTTCATGTTGATTTAGCCACCTGATACAAAAGACCTAATTCCACTTAGTGCCACACTGGCAGAAAAAGGGGATATTTAACTATTAGGAATGTTGACTGTGAACGGAGTGTTAGGCTTGTGAAAATCAATGAGAATTTAGGAGCCCAAAGATGAGGTGAAGGTGTCCAAACACTTCAAGCTGTGCCTTGATAAGGAAATTTAAGGGAAATGAGTAATATGAAGGAACCATGAAAAGACACTTAGGTGTTTCAGCAAGGCAGTGAAATTATTGAATTCCTAGCATTTGTCCTACTTTCAATGTTAACATCAGAAAACTGCTGACTGGTGAGAAATGCTATTTGTTGTTCAAAAGATATAGAAAGGAGTTTATTAATTTTACTGTGATGACACAGAGGAACTGCAAACCAGGTTTAGAGGCATATAGTACCAAGGACTGTAGAAACAGAAAAGAAAATAGAACAGCTCTGCCTCAGATGGCTTACAAGATGGATTGTAGACAATATTCAATAAGAGCCTATACAATTTCAAATAAATTAACATAATAATTGAGCTACATGAACGTAACACTTGGGAAACTTCAGGTAATGAATAAATCAGATGTGACATCTTTCAGTCCTAGTGAATGTGACTATCGCTAACCATATCAGCTGAAGAGGTAGGGAGGTAGTTTTGAGGTTTGGAAGGAAAGTGTGGGCTTTCATATATTCTGATTCCACATTTTACATTCATGGAAATCACTAGTACATACAGAGGCTGAAAACACTTTCTTGAGCAAATCCTAGCATTACATACTCTGGAATAACAGAGTCATACAACATTTTTTGAGAATTTACGTAAAACAAGGCATAAGCTGTCAAGAGAATATGACTAATTGGGAAATAAAGAAAAGATAATGATAGGCAAATACTGAAGCTTAGATGTTAGAAAGCAAACTAGCAGGCAGCAGTCACAGGGAGTGTTTTGCAGTTTCGAGATGAGCAGGTGCAGAACTGTGAAAGAAAAAATGAGCACAGGGTGAATATGTTTAGGAAAACTGTTCTAATTGCATATGCACTTATGGTGTCACTGACTAACTGTTATTGGTACTTCTATTTTTAGAGCTCTATTCATATACTCAGGGGAAGGCATGTAAGTACTTAAATATTAAATTGTTGAGATACTGTGAATGTAACACGAGCCCATGAATCACTGTCAACCAAACTTTGCAGTATTATAGAAATGTTGAATGCATGTTTTCCTGTTTAGCCAGGCTAGTCCAAAATTCTTCATTCTCCTCTTTCGTTAGGAAAAATTGACCATATTTCACAGTATCACAGTATCACAGTATCACAGTATGTTTGGGATTGGAAGGGACCTCAAAAGATCATCTAGTCCAATCCCCCTGCTGGAGCAGGAACGCCTAGGTGAGGTCGCACAGGAATGTGTCCAGGCGGGCTTTGAATGTCTCCAGGGAAGGAGACTCCACAACCTCCCTGGGTAGCCTGTTCCAGTGCTCTGTTACCCTCACTGAGAAGAAGTTCTTTCTCAAATTTAAGTGGAACCTCTTGTGTTCCAGCTTGATCCCATTGCCCCTTGTCCTATCATTGTTTGCCACTGAGAAGAGCCTGACTCCATCCTCATGGCACTCACCCTTTATATATTTATAAACATTAATAAGGTCACCCCTCAGTCTCCTCTTCTCCAAACTAAAGAGCCCCAGCTCCCTCAGCCTTTCTTCATAAGGGAGATGCTCCACTCCCTTAATCATCTTTGTTGCCCTACGCTGGACCCTCTCCAGCAGTTCCCTGTCCTTCTTGAACTGAGGGGCCCAGAACTGAACACAATATTCCAGATGGGGTCTCACCAGGGCGGAGTAGAGGGGAAGGAGGACCTCTCTCGATCTACTGACCACCCCCCTTGTAATACACCCAAGGATGCCATTAGCCTTCCTGGCCACAAGGGCACAGTGCTGGCTCATGGTCATCCTGTTGTCCACCAGGACCCCCAGGTCCCTTTCCCCTACACTGCTCTCTAATAGGTCATGCCCCAACCTATACTGGAACTTGGGATTGTTCCTGCCCAGATGCAGGACTCTACACTTTCCCTTGTTAAATTCCATCAGATTATCCCCCGCCCAACTCTCCAGCCTGTCCAGGTCCCGCTGGATGGCGGCACAGCCTTCTGGCGTGTCAGCCACTCCTCCCAGCTTAGTGTCATCAGCAAACTTGCTGATAGTACACTCAATTCCCTCGTCTAAATCATTAATGAATATATTGAATAATATTGGCCCCAGTACTGACCCCTGAGGCACTCCACTAGATACTGGCCTCCAACTGGACTCCGCACCATTGACCACCACTCTCTGGCTTCTCTCTTTAAGCCAGTTTGCAACCCACCTCACTACTCTATTGTCGAGACCACACCTCCTCAATTTAGCTGTGAGGATGCTGTGAGGGACTGTGTCAAAGGCTTTCCTGAAGTCAAGGTAGACCACATCCACCGCTCTGCCATCATCCATCCACCTTGTTACATTCTCATAAAAGGCTATGAGGTTGGTCAAGCATGACTTACCCTTGGTAAAGCCATGCTGACTGCCCCTAATGACCCTCTTATCCCTGATGTGCCTTGAGATGGCACCAAGGATAAGCTGTTCCATTACTTTCCCAGGGACAGAGGTGAGGCTGACCGGTCTATAATTACCCGGGTCCTCCTTCTTGCCCTTTTTAAAGACTGGAGTGACATTTGCTTTCCTCCAATCCTCGGGCACCTCTCCCGTTTCCCAAGACTTGGCAAAAATGATGGATAGCGGTCTAGCAATGACTTCAGCCAGCTCCCTCAGCACCCGCGGATGCATCCCATCTGGACCCATGGATTTATGGACGTCCAGACTACTTAATTGTTCCCTAACCCAGTCCTCATTGTCTAAAGCAAACTCCTCCATTAACCTGGCTTCATCCGGGGTCTCAGGGGTACAGGGTTCCCCAGGACATCCTCCAGCGGAGTAGACAGAGACAAAGGCGGCATTCAGCAATTCTGCCTTCTCTGTGTCTTCTGCCACCAGGGCACCCACCTCATTCATCAGTGGGCCTACATTGCCTCTGGTATTAGTTTTATCTGCTATGTATTTGAAAAAGTTCTTCTTGCTGTCCTTGACCCCTCTCGCCAGCTGTAATTCTAAGGAGGCCTTGGCTACCCTAGCTGCCTTCCTGCATCCTCTAACAGCAGCCTTATATTCCTCCCAAGTGGCCAGTCCCTGCTTCCATGACCTGTAAACTCGCCTCTTCTGCTTGAGCATACCCAACAGATCCCTATTCAACCACGCAGGCCTTCTGGCTCCCTTCCTCGACTTCCTACGTGTGGGGATGCTCTGATCCTGAGCATGGAAGAAGCAATCTCTGAATGCAATCCAGCTCTCTTGGGCCCCTTTTCCTTCAAGCAGTCTTGCCCATGGGGTTTCCCTCAGCAGTTGCTTGAAAAGGCCGAAATTAGCCCTGCCAAAGTCCAGGGTTGCAATTCTACTTGCTATTCTGTTCCTACCACACGAGATGCTGAACTCCACCATCTCGTGGTCAATTTCATTAAATACAAGTGCTACCCAATTGAGTAATTCAAGGAAAACTCTCTGTAACTGCCAGGATCCTTCAGAACTGCAGTATGAACAAATACAGAATAATCTTTCACAAGCAGTATTCCTCTCTCTGGATTATGGCATATACTACATTTCAGGGAGTAGAAAGAGCAAGTAAATACAAACTTGTGATAACTTGTGCAGGAAAAATGTGTATTAAAGCTTCCTAAAGCTGATGCTGCAGGCTTGAACACTTTTGTACAAATTTAAAGGCAAAGTGAAAAGGAAGAAAAAAGTCTTTAAAAATGAGGTTAAAAAATAGTACAAATTATAATCCATTTTGAACAGTTGTAGGTATATATTTCCTGCCTGAAGAATAAGTGGGAGTGGATAATTTATTATTTTCTAGTAGTGTAATGTATTTTTTCTTGATCTGGTGTTTGCACATATCTATATTGCATATATCCAAGTTGGCTAAAATGCACACATGCACATACATACCTTCTTGTGGTGCTAAAAAGACACTGTATTAGTAAAAAGGTATACTATTGCTTACTGGAATATAAATGTTGCCTGCAGTTTTGATATTAAATGAGGGTTAGTACTTGGAGGTTCACCTCATACTAACCCAGTATTATTGAGACACTACTCTTTATATCTGTGTGCCTGTGTAATTAAGCATAAGAAAAAAAGGAAGAAAGTAGTGCTAAAACTGTGATATTTTAAAGGTAAATATTACAGAATTGTATTAATTTGTTTACATCGTAAGCAAGATTTTAGATTACCCACATCTTACTATTGTACAGTCACATATGATATGTCAAATGATTTGGTGAAGTCTGATGAGCATAAATAACAGCAAACTACTCATTACCATTCTACAGACATGAATTTCCTGGGGAGTATGTGGGGGGCGGGGTTTGCAGGTCCCGAGGGCCTGTCAGGGACTGCAGAGGACTCTATGAGGAGTGGCTGGGGCTGCCCTGTGCCAGACACAGCTGGTTCCAGCGGCTCCAACCCACCTACCACAGGGCCCGGCTGAGCCCCACAGCCATCATGGCAGCACCTCAGGGACACTCTATGTAATGAAGAGAAAAATGCTCCCTGATGGTGAGGGCTGAAGGGAAAAGTGTGAGAAGCAGTCCTGTGAGCCCTGAGGGGGGCAGAAGAGGAGATGGAGGGAGGGCTCCAGATATTGGAGCAGAGATTCCCCTGCAGCTCAGGGAAGGACCAAGCCAGAGCAGATATCCACACTACAGCCCCTGGAGGACTTTATGCCAAAGCAGGTTTATCTCAAAGGACTGTAGCCATGCTGGACCAGGGGAAGTGTGAAGGAAGGAGTGGCAGAAAAGTTGTAATGGACTGACCACAACCTCCCACTCACCATCTCTCTGTGCTGCTCAGGGAGGGGAGAAGAGGCAGAGGAATCATAGAATCACAGAATGTTAGGGATTGGAAGGGACCTCGAAAGATCATCTAGTCCAATCCCCCTGACGGAGCAGGAACACCTAGATGAAGTTACACAGGAAGGTGTCCAGGCAGGTCTTGAATGCCTCCACAGTAGGAGACTCCACAACCTCCCTGGGCAGCCTGTTCCAGTGTTCAGGAATGAAGGAGTGAAGTTGAGCCTGGGAAAAGGTGCAGGGCTGAAGGGAAGGTGTTTTAGCTTTTGTCTTTGTTTCTTACCATGCAAATTGGTTTCAATTGGCAATAAATTAAATTAATTTTCCCTAAGTTGAGTCTGCTTTGCCCATGATGGTAACTGGTAAATGACCTCCATGTCTCAAGCTCAACCCATGAGCTTTTCCCTCTTAATTTCTCAGCCTGTCCTGTTGAGGAGGGAGATGAAAAAGTGGCTGGGTGGATATCTGACAGCTGTCCAACGGCAGCCTATGAAAACAACCTGTTAGAAGTCAATGACGAAAGCAATTAAATGGAAATTTCTTTCAATGGAACCACAATGTCATCCACAATATTTACCATCTCCCTTCACAGGTACAGTTTTGAAGTATGTCACTGTTCCAGTATTACTGTTGTGAAGTGATTGTTCCTGAATAATCCAATATTTCAGATCCAAAGTAACTTGCTAATACAAAATTTCTGTAGAAAACGATCAGAAATTTGAGATTCATGGGGGTCATCTAAGTATTTTAGATGTTGATTTTAGCTTAGAATGTCAAAATGTCAAATGTCAAATATTTTTTCTGCCGAGGATTTTTAATATTTTATTAGTCACACTGAAGGGTGACTGCCTGATAGAGTCCACGGAAGGGATGTGCACTGTGGCCGCAAGGTCTACAAGGTGATCATAGACTTGTAGGCTGACTACAGGGTGACCTCAGGGTGTCAGATACCAGAAAGACAGTGAAAGACAAAGACAATGAAAGACAATTGCCTTAGATCGTGGCAACCCTTTGCTCTGAGCATCCACAACAAAAGGTATCCTGGACATCTTGGAAGTTATTCACCTTTAGAATATATCAGCTGTATAGAATTAATGTTTTCCAGAAATACACCCAGAATAAATGTAACAAAGAAAAATGTTCTGCAAAATTAAATGTAAAAAAACAGGAATATGAGCCAACTCTATTTCATTTTGAGAAGGTGTTTTTTTTTTTTTTCTTATTGAAAGACCTCTTCATGGCTAATTATTTCATTTCTCAAGAGCAGAACACTTCCCTGCTAGATCTGGTAAAGAATAAATAATCCCAGTAAATGACTTGTCTTTGCGTGTACCAAGGGAGATAAAGATTTTAAAGATGCCAATTTGCTTTTTTATTTTTTTTTTTTTCAAGACCAAATGGCAAAGAGCCAAAAGAAAGTAGCTATGGAATTTGTTTTCTCCAAAGGATGAAAAAAGGAAATTTCACATCTGTACTTCCAAAGAGGAGTCAGGGAAGGGAAGAACAGATGTTCACTTGATTCTGTTGTCTTAGGTATGCCCAAAAATATGGAAGATTGCAATCTTTATTGACATTCTCAGTAATAAACTTCGACAAACATAACAAACATCCTACCATATGCAGCTAGTTTCAATCCTATTTGCTATCAGCATGCATTTTTAATGACAAGTTTTGTTGGAAAGTGTCATATGTTACCACCAGTCTAAAGAAAAGTGGATTAACTAACAGATATTTTTAGGCAGTGAAAACAAATGATGAAAAAGAGTTGGCCCTAAGGATTTTATTTTTCTCCAGTAGTGGGAAATGACCTGCTGGAACATCTAGAAATCAGTTCTGCTGATGGGTAGACAATCTTTCTAAATAGAATTTTTGTTTTATATCAGTTCTGGTTTTGTAGAGTTCTGGTTTATATCACACGGAAAAGGTATAAGCTATAACTTAAGCTGAAATTTCCAACAGTTGAAAGCGTGGATGATTAATTTATGTTTAAATAATGGCAATTATTATCTAAAATTCCATGATATGATTTGAGGATATCAACTTGACAGAAAACCTTCAGTGCCAGTTTAATTACTGTAGCATTACTTATGATTACTCTCTTGAGGACTGCTCTTCCTCCCAGAAAACCTAAAGAGTGTCAGAGTTTAAAGGTCAAAGTTCTAGTGGTTCAACAAGACTGATATATGTCAATTTTAAATTCCACCATTTTCTATTTCATTTTAAGAATATATGTATATAGTGCTGATTAGACAAATGTTTCTTGAACTTAAGAATGGTTTTAGAAGTACTGTGTTTAGAGTTGTTTTCTACTTTTTAAATAAATTGACAGTTTTGGGTGGCTTTTTTTGTTGTTTGTTTTTACTGACCTCCAAGCTTCCTATGCTGCCGAACACATCACATTCTTATCACAAAAGAACAGAGGAATGCAAAGTGATATGGCTTATTTCCAGTGCTTTAGGTTTGCACATAATGCCTCAGAGACACAGTTATGACGAGAACTAATTGAAAATTCTCTGGAGTTCCTCATGTGTTTCTGAGTGCTTGAGGCTCCTTGCAGAAATTTATTTCTATTAGTCCTTCTGGGAAAACTAAAACACACAAGTATTGCAAACTATTGTTCTTAGCAAGCAGTTAACTTTTTAAGCATGGCAAATCTGTACTTATTATGAACCTATATTAATTTGCATCATCTTGAATGTTCCACAGCAATTACTGTAGTAACCATTGACAATTTTTTTATAACAGCAATGTACTTGCACTTGCTATTATTTTAGTTAAAACAGCCTCCTTTTACAAATTCCTAATGGAAAAGAAATACTGCAAGTGAAACAGAACACTCATAAAATCTACACTTGTTAGAAAGTACCAAATATACAAACCTCATGAGTGTGCATGTAGGCAAAATAATATTTCCAACATTTAAAGATTTCTCTTTTCCCAGTCTATTCCTTAAAGGGATCTGTGGACAGGAATGAATGGCATTGTATTAGATAAACAGATAAATAGCCTGATTGCAATTTATGCAGATAATACACTCCCTCCATTCACTTTCCTTCTCTTTCTGCCTGGATGTTTGTTACAGACAATTAAATAGGTGATAGATGAACCCTTGGTTCTTGGATTTTATTGCAAACTATATGAAGTTTGAAAATACCAATATGTAATATGAATTATGAGCACTTACTAACTAGTTTGCATTTCAATTGGTCTTGAAGATTTTTACATGGGTGAGCAACAAACAATCCACAATAATGGTTGAATCTGAAGAAAATAAATATCTTTTATCAACAGGCCTGAAATAGAAGGTTACACCAACCCTTAGCCTATTTTTCTTTTTGAATATCCAATGCTGTGCAGTATTTACTACATGTGTCACTGCAAGGCAGAATGGCAAAACTAATTATATATATATCTCAATTCAAAACTATTGCTACTGTGTTAAGGAACTGAACCACCTCCAATGAGATATAAAATTTTGCAGATGAATTATAAATAAATTATTAAAATATATTTAAATATCTAATTTATATTAAAATATATAAATATAACTTATAAAATATAGATACATATTATAAATATAAATTATAAATTATACGTATATGATTATGAATATATACATATATGTCTTATATAAAATTATATTAAAATATAAGTTACTATTTCAAGTGAATGCTTTCCTTATTATATGGCACACAGCCATAATAGCATGTCTGCAGTGCAATGGATGCAGTGACTTGATTCACACTTGCATTAAGTACATCTCTTAACATTCTTCTTGAAATCATTTCACCACTTGCTGATGACAGGATAAAAGAAGTTGAGTGCTGCTCTTTATGCTACCACAAAAATACAGGAACACAGATTCACACATGTAAGAGAGAAGCTGGAGTTTTATTTGTTTGTTTTTAATTCCATGCTTTAGGGGAATAAAACAATCTAAAATACAAACACCATAAAGTTTGATGGGTAGTTAATTTTCTTTTATAAATTAAGAATATGAAAACTCTGCCTTCAGATTGCCCAGAGAACACTTTTACAATCCCTTAGTTAGTCTAATACAACTCCTATCGAGAGTCCCTGCTGACTTGCTGGAGAAGCAGGCCTTCTATAAGGAAATCACAGCTTTGCTGAAGATGATTTCTTCTAGAAGACACAGGACCAAAATTCCTCTATTATTTGTCTCTGGGATTTGTGAACTTGCAGTATAACTGAGCTGTTACTTGAATTTTAATTGTTTAGGTTTTTAATTTAACTTTTAAACCAATTCCAATTCTAATATATTGAGGATTACTTCCGTATACTCTGTTCTTAATGGTAATGAAGAATAACTAGATGTTACAAAATAAAAACTTAGAAAGGTGTAAAAAAATAAAAGCTTTTCATTGTTCTTTACCACTCATGAACTATCTTCATTACTTGTGATCAAACCCATTGCATAAGACAAATAATTCTTTACTACTAAGTTCCTGCTAACAACTGTGCTACATGAATATTTTTGTAGTACTTATCTGCTCTCTTTAGTAAAACATAACAGTGGGATATAATGTAATGCTTTAATATACTTCAGAATGTCAACTGATATTCTTTAAACCTGAATTTCTGATTTTTTTTTATATTCATCCATTTTTAAATGCCTCACAAAAGAATGTAACTAGGATCCTTAATAGAATACAAAATAATTGTCAGTAGAATGAGCAATTCTTTCAAGTACTCTAGTTGCTTTAGAGATTCTGTGTTATAAACTATTTATTTTTCTGAAATGAAAGGCACAACTAATTAACATTATAAAATAATCTCCTAAAAATGTGAAAACTAAACTGAATCTAAATCTGTACTGAAATCTTATTATTAGAGGAATGAAACATTTTTAAAAAAAACATGATCCCATGTTAAAACATTGTACAGCAAAAATGTCTCTTCATTGTACAGATAAATATCTAAAAACAAGTGCCAGATGGTTCTGAAGTCCTTCTGCAGTGTTATTGAACAGAAACACTGGGCAGAATCTTGTCCGCATTCAAGATGAAGAGACTTCCCTGACTGATCTCAGTGTAATCATGATTTAAGTCTCCAAGTGTCCCATATAACACATGAGGAAATTCTGCCTCATAGTCAAAGTGGAACTCATTACTCAGTGTGACTCTAGCGTCATCTTTTCTCTGTGAAGAAGTATTAATCGCGTTCATCTTCACTGTAGTAAGATGCCAAACACTGTCATTTAGTACTGCACAGGTATAAAATTAAACCTCTCTATACACTGTTATGTAAAGGCTACATTTCATAATGGCAGAAGATTGGGGCCATTCACTCCCTTTGACAAGAATCAATTTCCTGAGGATGCTAATAATTTCATTTTTATGGATATAGTCCTTTGTGTAATCAAATTTAGAGCTTGATCCTTTATTTATTGCAGGATTGGAGGCAAGGAATATAGCTGACTATTCTTAGATTTCATCCTGGTGTACTTACTTTGGTTAAGGGTACAATTA
This sequence comes from Patagioenas fasciata, assembly GCF_037038585.1. Classification (NCBI taxonomy): domain Eukaryota; kingdom Metazoa; phylum Chordata; class Aves; order Columbiformes; family Columbidae; genus Patagioenas; species Patagioenas fasciata. Next base: position 86,718,330 of record NC_092520.1, read on the forward strand.
TCTACAGAAACTGTTCATTTTCCTGTAAAACCAGTAATAAGAATAATTTACAGAATTTGTCACATAGCAGTGTCTTGAGAAACTTCTCTACTTGCTTATGCATACAGCAGAACTGCTGTGCCAATTTGAAGGAGCTGTAGTGTGTTAACTATATACATGTAATTATATTGGCATTATTTTTGTATGAAAATAAGACTTAAAAGAACTAACAGTTTGGCATTAGGAAAGGTTTCTCAGGCTTCCAAAGACCAAGCTAATGTGGTATATCTGAAATACACAAGCCCAAAAATTTGCAGGAAATCAATTACAATGTTAGTAAGAATATTAGTGATTACAGAAAGCTTGAAATGTGCTTTCAGAAAGAATAAAAACAAACAAAACCAACACACACACAAAAAAACAAGTAAACAAAAAAAGACAGACATTGAAACTTGAGCCTACAATTTCCCGACAAGGATTTGTGATTCAGGTATATGAGAAAATTTTCTGAAAGTGGTAAGGCTTGCAGATAAGTTGGAGCTACAGAACTGAAATCCATATTTGTATGAATAGAATTTATTTGTACAATTAATAGTATTCAAAATCAGTTTAAAAGGAAGCCATTGATTTTTTCATTGTAATGCTGTAGATGTCAGATCAAATACCTCTGTTCATCCTTCACATGACCTATCAAATCTGTCATAAGCAGTGATTTCTTTCCAGTAAAACTATGTAAGAATTAAATGAACATTCTTATATATATATATGTATGTCTATATATAATAGTAGCACGTACTGCATATGTTCAGTTCCATCTCCAGCAACGGTTTCAGCTGACTTGTTTCTCTACATCAGCCTATTTTTGAAATGTAATGTAAAAGAATCTGAAAGGAACTAGATCTTGTTAGAATATGAACTGCTGCAGGAACAAGTCAATAAGTCAACCAAATAGGTCAATATTAAGCTTGTTGATGCACTATGACGGTTCCACAGGCAACTGAAAGCACAGCAGAATATTTTTTTGCAGTTAAGAAATGCATAAAAATATGTGAACATGCATGTATGCGAATACATATGCATACACACTGAAGGAACCCTTTTCCATTTTCAGGATAACAATTTTTATAGGGACCTGGGTATCTTAAGCCCAAAACATTAGAAGAGCAAATAATTTCTTGCATTCAGGCTGTCTTGGTCTATGAAGAGTCAGAGTTAATAGCATTCCCACTTGTATATGACACAAGAGAGAATGTGTGGATGGATTAAACATCACTCATTAGAATTCTCATTGCATATATACTAAATGTGATATCACCGATGCAGGTGATTTTGCAGAACAGATGTGTGGAAAGGGAAACAAATGAGGGGAAGGTCCTTGCCTATTATGTATGTGTTACTTTTAACACATAATTTTTAATTTTTTACCAAAAAAACCCCAATCTATTAACATTAGATAAGTCAATATTGACTTTCCAGTTCTACGATGGAAGATCTTTAGGAAAAGTTAGACCAAAAAAAAATAATATATATATATGTGTGTGTGTGTGCATATATGTATATAAAAAAACCTGTAAAATATTGGTATGACAAATATTACACTAAAATTCTTATAAGCAAAAAGTTAACACATTCTATATGTTGTCAGGAATTGATTTTTAGTGTAACTAATGTTTTAACAGGATAATCAAAATACAAAAATGTTACTATTCCTAGTCTAATTAAAAGGATGGAAACATTGGATGGTCAAAGCCCAAATCATGTAATTATTACAGAAAATCCCCATTACACACTTAGAATTCCCATAACACTCTTAATATTGTTATATATTAAGTTTGTAGTGTCTTTGTCTCATCTTGAGTGTTATGTTCATCCTTCTGGTGTTCCTCCAAGTCATAAGATTAACATAAGTAGTTTTCTATTTCTATTTCTAAATTAGAGAACAACAGTTGAAATGAGTTCACAATGAGTCATTAAGTACCTGAGTATTTGGTCAGATATATGATGTTAATGGTCTGAGGACAACGTGGGTTTATTTTAATTTCTTACACATTTTGTGGTTCTCTTATATGTATGATTTCCTTAAATTTGTTTCTAATTCTATGTTGTGCGTGAGTTTCCTCTTCTCTTTCTGATCTCTAAAGCTGTTTCAAGTTGACCCACTGGGTTTGGCTCCTTTCGTAACCAGTAACCATGGTTTTGTTTACAGTCTGGGGCTTTTGTCATCGTCTTTAGGCTGTACTTTTTTATACCACAGAATGAAGCATAAATCGTAAAATTATGCTGAACCTCAACCAAGTTCAATCATTGTAAAAACTGGTCATGCATCCTTTTATAGTCAAGATTTAAATATATTTATATTGAGAAACATGGTCTCTAGTAGTTCAATACCTAGTTGTCTGGTTCTGAGTTGTAGAGGCATTATAGCAATTGTACAGTCAGCTGCTCAGAGTCAGCCCAGCGAGAGTCAAAGCCGGTGAGGTTCAGCTAACCACGAGATTCAGCCAAGATTAGGAAGCTCAGAGGGAAACATACAGGGACAGTGTGATTCCCGGCATATCCCGATCCCTGAAGCCCCGGCAGCCATTGCGAGAGAGCGGCTGATGTGGCGGGTGGGGGGGGGGGGTGTTTCCATGGTAACGGCGACCATACCCCCTCCCCTTGCCTTGAAAAATCTGCACCAGGTGCAGAGAGAAGCAACCAGCTTGTGTAGCGGGTTAGTTCCACCCACACTGTGCTGCAGCAGCGGGTGTGGTAGCTTGTCCAGCAGGGTGCAGAGAGCACTTGTTCCTTGTCAGTCCCTCTAATTTATTGCCAGCGTCCCAGACAGCTGATGATCATGGTCTCCTCCAGAAGGAGAGCTTGTCTCAAAGAGACTATGGCAACGCAGACTGAGGTTCTGTCCCAAACAGTGGCTGTTTAGGTCTCCGGCTGCAGGGAGTGCCAGAACCTGCTGCTCCTGGGGGAGGGAGGCCAGCACTCCACCTGTGTGAGATGTGAGCAGGTGCAAGATCTGCTCAACATGGTTGTGAAACTTAAGGAGGAGACTGAGATGCTGAGGTCCATCAGGGAGTGCGAAAGGGAGATCGACTGGTGGAGTAACACCCTAATGTGACAGTCAGAAAGGCCCCAGGGAGGAACTCCCCAAAAGGAGATGGACCTCCTGCCCTCTTGGACAGAGGCGGAAGTCCTGAGACAGCCCCACCCTTGTCGCTGTCGGGCAGAGGTAGGGGACCTAAAAGATGACCAGGGTTGGAAGCGTATTCCAGTTCGGCATCACGGGTAGCCCCCCTCCCTGCCTGCGTTGCCTCCCCAGGTGCCCCTCCGTAATAGGTTTGAGGCCCTGGATCTTGAAGAAGAGGTAGGTGAGGAGGTGGTGCCAAGCCTGCCTACAAGATCACATAGGAAGAGGCGGTTGACTTCACAACTTAAGACTGCCTCTGATGAGAAAGAAAGAAGGGTGATTGTAATAGGAAATTCCCTTCTGAAAGGAACAGAGGGCCCAATATGCAGAGTTGACCCTCATCTTAGGGAAGTTTGTAGTCTACCTGGAGCCCGGATCAAGGATATTGCTAGAGAGCTCCCCAGACTGGTGCACCCGACAGACTACTACCCGCTGCTGGTCTTCCAGACAGATGGGGAGGAAGCTGCTTCCCGTAGTCTGAGGGGAATGAAGAATAATTTCAAGGTCTTGGGAAGGATGGTAAAAGACTCAGGGGCTCAAGTGATCTTCTCTTCACTCCTTTCATCTTCAAGTGACGATGTGGGATGGAATGGGAAAATTCAGTCTCTAAATGGTTGGCTCCAAGACTGGTGCTACAGGCAGGGTTTTGGATTTTTTGATAATGGCTGGTTTTATAAGATTCCAGTCCGGACAGTGTTATGTGGGAAAGGTTTATCTTGCAGGGGCAAAACGATGCTGGGGCAGGAATTAGCTGGGCTCATTTGGAGAGCTTTAAACTAGGTTCGAAGGGGTATGAGGTGGTAGCTGGGCTTGTCGCAGTGGGGCAGCATTCTAAAACAGATGAGGACCAGATGGCCTCCTATGCCCCTAGGGAGAAATTGGTGTGCTCTGCTCGCTCCCTGAAATGCCTGTACACCAATGCGCGCAGCATGGGGAATAAGCAGGAGGAGTTAGAATCCTATGTTCGGTCGGGAGATTATGATCTGGTGGCAATTACAGAGACATGGTGGGACAGTTCACATGACTGGAATGTGGTCATGGATGGCTATGTCCTTTTCAGGAAAGACAGGCCAGCCAGGCATGGTGGTGGAGTTGCTCTCTATGTGAGAGAGCAACTACAATGTACTAAATTCTGCCCAGGAGCGGATGAGGAACGAGTTGAGAGGTTCCTCCAGTGCATTGATGATACCTTCCTCATGCAGATGGTGGAGGAGCCGACTAGGAGAGGTGCACTGCTGGATCTCATCCTCTCTAACAAGGAGGGTCTGGTCGAAGCAGTAAAGGTTGAGGGCTGCCTGGGTTGCAGTGACTACGAGATGGTGGAGTTCAGCATCTCATGTGGTAGGAACAGAATAGCAAGTAGAATTGCAACCCTGGACTTTAGCAGGGCTAACTTCGGCCTTTTCAAGCAATTGCTGGGGGAAATCCCATGGGCAAAACTGCTTGAAGGAAAAGGGGCCCAAGATAGCTGGATTGCATTCAGAGATTGCTTCTTCCACGCTCAGGATCAGAGCATCCCCACACATAAGAAGTCAAGGAAGGGAGCCAGGAGGCCTGTGTGGTTGAATAGGGATCTGTTGGGTATGCTCAAGCAGAAGAGGAGAGTTTACAGGTCATGGAAGCAGGGGCTGGCTACTTGGGAGGAATATAAGGCTGCTGTTAGAGGATGTAGGAAGGCAGCTAGGATAGCCAAGGCCTCCTTAGAATTACAGCTGGCAAGAGGGGTCAAGGACAGCAAGAAGAACTTTTTCAAATACATAGCAGATAAAACTAATACCAGAGGCAATGTAGGCCCGCTGATGAATGGGGTGGGTGTCCTGGTGGCAGAAGATACAGAGAAGGCAGAATTGCTGAATGCCTTCTTTGTCTCTGTCTACTCTGCTGGAGGCTGTCCTAGGGAGCCCTGTACCTCTGAGACCCCAAATGAAGCCAGGTCAATGGAGGAGTTTGCTTTAGACAATGAGGACTGGGTTAGGGAGCGATTAAATAGTCTGGACATCCATAAGTCCATGGGTCCAGATGGGATGCATCCACGGGTGCTGAGGGAGCAGGCTGAAGACATTGCTAGACCGCTCTCCAGCATCTTTGCCAAGTCTTGGGAAACGGGAGAGGTGCCCGAGGATTGGAGGAAAGCAAATGTTACTCCAGTCTTCAAAAAGGGCAAGAAGGAGGACCTGGGTAATTATAGACCAGTCAACCTCACCTCTGTCCCTGGGAAAGTAATGGAACAGCTTATCCTTAATGCCATCTCAAGGCATTAGGGGTAGTTGTTAGGGGTAGTCAGCATGGCTTTACCAAGGGTAAGTCATGCTTGACCAACCTCATAGCCTTTTATGACAATGTAACAAGGTGGATGGGTGATGGCAAGGCAGTGGATGTGGTCTACCTTGACTTCAGTAAAACCTTTGACACAGTCTCCCACAGCACCCTTACAGCTAAGTCGAGGAGGTGTGGTCTAGACAATAGAGTAGTGAGGTGGGTTGCAAACTGGCTTAAAGAGAGAAGCCAGAGAGTGGTGGTCAATGGTGCGGAGTCCAGTTGGAGGCCAGTATCTAGTGGAGTGCCTCAGGGGTCAGTACTAGGGCCAATATTATTCAATATATTCATTAACGATTTGGACGAGGGAATTGAGTGTACTATCAGGAAGTTTGTTGATGACACTAAGCTGTGAGGAGTGGCTGACACGCCAGAAGGCTGTGCTGCCATCCAGAGGGACCTCGACAGGCTGGAGAATTGGGCAGGGAATAACCTGATGAAATTTAACAAGGGAAAGTGTAGAGTCCTGCATCTGGGCAGGAACAACCCCAGGTTCCAGTATAGGTTGGGAAATTACATATTAGATAGCAGTGTAGGGGAAAGGGACCTGGGGGTCCTGGTGGACAACAGGATGACCATGAGCCAGCACTGTGCCCTTGTGGCCAGGAAGGCCAATGGTATCCTCGGGTGTATTACAAGGGGGGTGGTTAGTAGATCGAGAGAGGTCCTCCTTCCCCTCTACTCCACCCTGGTGAGACCCCATCTAGAATATTGTGTCCAGTTCTGGGCCCCTCAGTTCAAGAAGGACATGGAACTGCTTGAGAGAGTCCAGCGCAGGGCAACAAAGATGATTAAGGGAGTGGAGCACCTCCCTTATGAAGAAAGGCTGAGAGGGCTGGGTCTCTTTAGTTTGGAGGAGACTGAGGGGTGACCTTATTAATGTTTATAAATATATAAAGGGTGAGTGCCACGAGGATGGGTAATGGGATCAAGCTGGAACACAAGAAGTTCCGCTTAAATTTGAGAAAAAACTTCTTCTCAGTGAGGGTGCCAGAGCACTGGAACAAACTGCCCAGGGAGATTGTGGAGTCTCCTGCTCTGGAGATATTCAAAACCCACCTGGACATGTTCCTGTGCGACCTTACCTAGGCGTTCCTGCTCCAGCAGGGGGATTGGACTAGATGATCATTTGAGGTCCCTTCCAATCCCAAACATACTGTAATACTGTGATATTTCTGCTATAATACATACCACTATTTGGAATTGCTAAACCTAAAGAAAAAAATAATTTCAATGTTAATTTTCAACTAAAAAAAAGCTATTAAAACTTAAATTTGGATATAAACCAGGTCAGATTATCTTAAACTTTTAACTACATTGTTATTATTTATAATAATAATCAAAAAAAAAAAAAAAAAAGGACAGAGAACAGAGTGAACAGAAGGGAGATTCAATTTATCCAGAAGTTGAGTCTGTCTAAAATAAATGTTGACTTGACTACCTGAACATTCTGGTTTTCTTGGAGTTATCAACAAAAAGACGTAAATATTTGTTCTACTATTTCCAGTGCACAATTTGTCTCCATAATGCTGGAGAATTCTACTATCAGTGTTCAACTATAACTCAGTCTTTCTGACAAAGAATGTTCTGTCCACAGAATCAATAATGTGGAATATATTTAGGATATATTGCAGTTGTTTTGTAAGTAAACTGGGCAATTTCAAAGTGCTCTACAAGTTCATAAAACTTCTCAATTTAGAAATGAAAATACGTGTTTCACATATTTTCATGGCAATACTTAACCAGAAGCAAAGAGAAGAAAATATTAATTTGTTTTTTATTTATACATTCCCTTAAGGAAATAAATTCTTCTCCCAAGACTGTACACTTATTTTGTATGAAAAAGCTTATGGAATTGTCATCTTTGGTGCTATTAAAACAAGGCTAGGTTTAAACCTAGCATATGAATGTGCACACTGGCTCTGATCCAGCACAGCACTTACTTACATTGACATATATATGTATGTTATTATTCATCTTTTACACATATACTCAAATGCTTTTATGGGCCAGGAAAAGAAAAAATGAGTAAAGGTAGTCAGAAAGAACTTCTGGCTTCTAGAAGTACTGTCTAGCAGCACTGTCAGCTTGCTAATATCTATCAGGATAAAGAAGAATTGGACTCCAGCCAGGGTGAAAAGTACAGAGGAATAAGCATGACTTTTCTGTTGTTACGTTTTTACAGTTCTTTTAGGGTCAATTTTACATTTCCTTTTTTTTTATTTTTTCCTTGATGTTGTTGTTGAATTTGTATGTCATTATAATTTTCTGTTTATTTTGTACTCAGCAACAGAGGCACCAGAATGGTACAGCTGCTCTTGTGTGCCTGACTGCAGATTTGCCCTTCCCATCCTTGTAGATGGCATTGAAGTGTGTCTGCTGTTGCAACTGGTATTAAAATATCATATTCTACATCAATGGAAATGAAGGAGGATTTGATATTTTTTAATAGTAGTTTGACATTCCTTTTCTTAAATTTTCCTGTTCTAATCAAAGGTTGTAAAAGGTGTGTGGTTGTTTCTTGGTAGCCAGTCAAGGAGGCTCTCGTAGAAGTATTTACAATTGTGCTTTTGGTTGCAATGGGGAATAATCCCTGAGACTATTTTTTTTTTTTTTTTTTGCAGGTGTGTACAGAAGGGTTTCAATTGATATGATAGAAGGAAATTAGAAAATACTCATTTACATTTCACTTTAGTCCTTTCATAAAACTTTATACTCAATTACCTATCCCAGAACTTAATGGTAACAGTTATGTTGATGTATTTATTAGAAAAATTAAACATTTTAAAGTTTTCAGACATGCCTTCAATTAAGTTACCTCAACTGAATCCAGTGTATTTTTTTAATTCATGTTAATTTTGGAAATGAAGCACTGAACAACAGTTTCTCCTGCTCTTGTCTTAAGAAAAGCTTTTTAAAGGTTCAATTTTTTTTATTCTGTCAAACAGAAAGAGCTGAATTTAATTACCATACATGAGTACAGTAAATTATATGCTACCTTGTCTGTCTGGTTGTGGAATCAGCCTGACATTAACTGAAAGAGTAGAAAACAGCCTTCTTTAAGTAGCCAGGCATAATGTAAGGTACTGATACCTGACAACTAGATACGTATTCCTTCAAATATCTTTTCTACAAGCATCTGAGGACCTTCAGTCTACAATGACAGCCATATCAGTGTTGGTAAGCTTGATTTAACTTGTACTTAGCTGCTATGTTTATTCAAAAATGCAATAGAGAGTAATGATAATTGACACATTTTTCTAGAATGTATTTCTTTACTATATTGTGTACTATATTGTGGCAGCCGATATTTCACACTTTCATAAGTGTAAACTTCAAAGAGTAACAAGGTGATCAAACCCACAGGAGAGATGTCTTGAAGTTGTACTGTATAAATGAATTGTTTTATAGACATTGATGGCTAATTTCACTTAATCTCATATCACAATAGAAGTTTGTATCTAGCCCACAGGTGTCAAACACCTGGCCCGCAGGCCAGACCCGGCCTACCACATTGTTTTATCCGGCCCAGCACTTTGTTTTCACCCAGCGGCAGTGCTGAGCTACTTGTTCCCAGGCTCCTGCCAATGCTGTAGTTACATGAGTCACGTATGCAATGTGTGTGATACACGTTGCTGGCAGGAGCAGGATAGTGGGAGCAGCGACCGTAGCAATTACATGTTATTTTTAAAAAGTACCTGTAAAAAGATATTTTATAACCAGCAGACAGGGTCCCACTCATTAATTCCACATTGTTTCCCATGGTTACAGCTGGATCTGTGATATGGGGGAGGGGGGTTGAAGGAAAGGTGAGCCTGTGTGAGAGACCCTGACAATTAACCTGGTCATAAAGGACATCCTGGTCTTTTACTTAGGTGGCACACCATACCGTCTTTGGTGGAACAATTTGAATCCCAAAATGTCCAGTAAGAGAAAGATTGATGCAGAAGGAAGGCAGTTTAATGATAGAGGTGAAAACTAATCCATGTTTGTGTTTCAAGGAGAAAAAAACAGTACATCTTTTGTGTTATGAGACAGTATCAGTGATAAAGGAATACAATACACATAACTGAATGGCGAACACAAGGTCTGTGGACCGAATCCTAAAATTACATTCAGCCCTTTGAAGGCAATCACAAGGCTGATGTGGTCACTGGTGAAAATAAGTTTCACACCCCTGATCTAGCCAAATCATCTGGGCTTCTGTACTTAGAAGGGTACCTGCAAAGAATGATTCATTCCACCTACAGCAGGTTGCTAAACTAAAAAGTATACCTCACCCTATTGACCACAGAGGATGCTTTGGATTAGTCACCTTTTAACCTAAAGACAATTTTTGACCACAAGTCTAGCTCTTAAACAGCTAGAATTAGATCATCTCATTTCTACCTTCTGTTTACATTAAAAATAGATTGCTTTTCAATCAGATTCCATTCTCATTTCAGACATGGAATGTTTTTCTGTTCTTAGTATTTTATTTATTAAATAAATGAAATGACAGAAATGTTTTTCTTTATAAGTTTTTCTTAAGATTCTTGTTATAAGACCTGAATAATAAGCAGTTTTTATCTTCTCATCACATATTTCCTCTTGACTCTGACAATATAAAAGAGAGAGAAACCACACAAGGCACAGAAACCTTTAAATATTCTCTTTGATAAAAAGAAGTTTATGAATATTGAGACAGATTGAGAAATGATGTAGTGAAGTTAATATGACAACTTTTAGAGATTCCAAGTTACTGGAATTCACTTAGAAGTATATCAGGCAGCAGAAGTAGTTTTGCAAATGACTAGGCATCTTAAATTGATTTCCATTGATCCTTTCTTGCATGTGATTGACAAAACATGTGTTTTACATTTGTTTATAGGTCATTGTCATCATCTGAAAACAAAAGAAACCCTCCCACTTTATAAACAAACAGATAGCCATCTAGACAGCATTTGGGTCCTTGAATCAATTTATTTCTGTAGTTATTTTCCTATCATCTAATAATTTTGAACAGCTGACACTATTTTTATGGACTGCCTTTTTTTTTTTTTTTTTTATGAATGCAAAACATCTGAAGCTTTCCTGGATTTATTGTTAGTTTATCCTTCACTTCAGAGGGTATAATGAAGTTAGACAAAAATCAGAGACTGTTTTAGACAGAGGACATGTACACACACTGGAGTTACACCCATCTAGAAAGTGGTTTTGACTCAGCACTTGGGAAACAAGGCAAGCCATGGATGAAAGAGCTTGGGTCAGGAGGAGTGGACAGTCAGGGGTCAATCATGATAAGCAGCTGCAGTAAGTAGCCTAAGGGAAGAACTGCAATGATGTGCATGCCAGGCACAGCAGCAGGTCATCTGCCAAGCAGGGAAGCACATGGGTGGTTTAAAAATTGATCTGAAGAAAAAAGCAGAAAATGATGGCTGTAGAGAAGCAATTCTGTGAAGAGAAAAAAAGCAACAAAGCCCAAAACGTTTCTATACGGGGAATACTTTCATCTGCAAGTGTTCCTTCATGTACTATATAGAAATGATTTGGCATGAGACAGAGGTGCAGGGTATTTTACGTAAAATTTTCCAAGTCTTATGTGTATTCTGTTTGGGTCGATCCAGATCTTCAAAGAGTCATTTCTAATTTCAGCAACTGCAGTCAACACATTGTATGAGATGAAGTGATGTTCCTTTCTGACAGGAAAAAATTTCCAAACATTATATTGTAAGGATTTTCTTTCCCTTTTTGCCTTTTGAAACACATTTCTGGATTAAATTCACAACAACAAAAATCAAGTTGAACATTTTCAGAATTAAAGTATAATTATAATTGTACCTAGATTTAAGAGACAGGTAAGATGTTTTCCTGTTAAAAGAAGATGACCGTTTTCCTCTAAAATATGCAACAAACACTTGATTCATTAAAATTTACATTGTGAATTATGTACTACATGTGCAATATATTTCAGTCTATACTTCCAAAGCTACATTCACTTACCATTAAGTTGTTTGACACAGAAAGAAAACGATATGTCAGTCAAGGTATACATCACTGCAGTGTATAATTTAGAGAGATTGATAGAGTGTGGTACTACTGCTGTGTATAATTAACCATATAGTGAGCAAACAAAGCCAAATTCATGCTAGTAGTAAGTCCACAAATGCTAATGCATGTGGCTCCTATGAGCATTCCCAGCCCCCTTGCCAGCCAATGCCTGTGGTACATAAAACTCTTTGAATGGTATTTAGCCTGGCACAGAACTAGGGTCTGCAATTGGTGACCATGGTATTTTCACTGCATGCTGCTACTGCCAAAGCTGTTATTGTTAAACTGATGAATAATTACAATGATAATAAAATTGTAGACTTTGAAGCATGAGACACATTTTTATTAGGAGCAGTTTGAAGGAATTCAGCTGATTCTATAATAAAATCTATGGCATTTTTGATTGCAGAAAGTTGCAGTGGTGGACAGAGAAAGGAACTGCTTCCTGGAGGGGGATAATGAACATATTTTTGGTTGGATCAACAGATATGTGAATAAAGAATGAGCTGCCTTTGAGGCAAGAGTGATTGTTTTTATTATTATTGTTTTTACAGTGGGCAATAAACCTTGAAATGTGTGTATTTGAGGGACTGGAATGTAGTTAGACACATGATAGTAAGTGTATTTTGGCTTTGTGTAATAAGGACATCTTGAAAAGACACCTATGAGAAGGCACTATTTTAACTGCAAAGATTTTGATGTATTATAAATATGTTATTTCAGCAGAAATTAAGTATCCAAAGGAATATGATACATATACATCATGGGATGCATGTTTAACATTGGTTAACGTATGAATTAGATGACTTGGATTATACAAATTATTTTTGAAATGAAGCAATTTTTGAAATGATTATTTCATGGAGGCTTTCCCAAAATCAGCATCTGTTGCTCATCTTCTTCTGTCAGAACTTGTAGAATGTGCATACAAAAAGGGTAACAATTCCTCATAAAGTTTCATTGTATTCAAGTAATTCCTTGATAAAAAAAAATACCTTCACATTTTTATTTTCTTCAAGATAAAAAGCAGTCAGAGTTGAATCTTTAAAGTTATTTATTTATTATTTGAGTCCTGTTTAATTACAGTTTAATCCAATTTATTCTGATTTAGAGCTCCTTTTAATAATGTTACCTATCATTACAGAGGGACAATTCACAATAATTACAAACTTTCACTCTTACAGCAATTTCATGTTTCCTTGCTTTGATAAACACGTTACAGTATATCAAAGATGTCTTACACTTCCTGTAAGAATCTTTTAAATTTTATAACCCAAAATGCATACATGAACACTTTTTGCATCTTTCTCAGTTTATTGAAAGCATAGTTGTATTGTAAGGAAAACACATTTACTGTGCTTTAAAAACACAAACCTAGTTCAGTATTTTTTTTCTCAGCTAGTGACAAACTGCATTTATGATTATGTCAGAAGTATTTCTATTTTCATAGTGGTTGGAAATGTATTTTTCTATTTTATTGTTAACAATAGAATTTAGATGAGAACAGTTTTATTTCTGTGTTAAAACCTTCTATACATGTGAATTTGTTGATACAGTGTACATTGATAGTCCTTTCAAAACCTTAGACTTGTGAGTCATTAACACGTATATAATGCCTTTTTTAGATCCATTAAGATGTACATTACAGTCTATTAAATCAGATCATTGTACCTTTTTACATATATGAGATTTTTATTAAAATTTCATAAAAACTACTGATAGGTAATGGCCAGAACTTTCAAAGACAGTCTAGAGTTTACAAAAGATGTGTAACTAACCTTTATAGCCACCTATCAACACTATATTATCTTTACATCCCACTCGTTTCAGTAAGCACGTACCTGATACTAACTGTTTTCGTAGGTAATGATATTAAGTGAAACCTTCACATTTGAAACAATTAGCATCTTGAAATTCCTGAAATGCATGAATATAACAGAAGTGGAGGGTACCATAAGGATAAATAAAAATCTGCATAAAGCACTGAAAGACAAAATGTAGTGATTCATACTTTGTAGGAAGATCATGCTTTTTCTTCTCTTACATTAAGAAGCTCATGTATATCGAGTGTTTTTAATTTCAATTTATGTTTTTCTGTGTCAGTTTAAGTATTTCATTTCGTAAGAAAATATTAATATTTCATAGAAATCATTTCCTAGGCATTAATCTCTATTCTTTAAACCATGGTGTAGGTTAAAAAAAACCCAAACATTTTAGAACTCCTCAGGGAGCCTCCCTCTCTGTCTTCATAAAATTCTCACTGAAATACATCAATGAATCTAATGCAGTAAGTTAAAGTGAGTTTGTTCCAGATTTTTCTCCCACAGAAGTCAATGACCTATTTGTAGATCTGCATCAAATAATAGTTTAATCTTACATGAAAAAAATAAAATAAAGTTTTTAAACAAGTAAGTTTATATATAGGTTTATTTTAACTACAAGTTTATCATCCCTAATCTCAGCAAGCCTTAATTCTGAAGACATCAACACTGAGTTTTCTTCTTTGTCTGTTTTTTAAAAAAGTGTTTATCCTTGAAATGTTCCTTTTGATACTTGACAGAGGTTCTTTATATTCCTGTACAGCACAATTGTTTCCTGTCCTGTCATCATGTCAGATCAAACCCCAAATTTTCAATTGATTTATTATTACCTATTTTTTTTTTTAATTTTTATTTTATTTTTCTACCACTAATTAAGAAAACGTAGTCACAGAGTTTAATCAGCTCCAGATTTGGCAGAACATATTCAAGCCTCCTGCTGGACTGGTGGTAACTTTTAAGATATACTGCTTAACAATAAGTTCTTTTTTATCTGCCCGTTTTTTTTCCAGTTTTCATTAGTAACTATGTAACCTACAAAGTATTAACACTTCCATTTATCAAAAAAAAGGGGAACCTGCACAGGACAGCCATCTTGTTGAATAGCTGAAATTTATAAGCAGTCAAACAAACAGCAAAACAGCAATATTAGTCTCTGTCTTTTCTCAATGAAGTGCTGAATGCTGTCCCCTAAGCAGAATTCTGTCTATGAGAACTACCTTCCTACACTCTAGAAATATCTGGTTTTAAAATCTTGTGAAAATTTTTGAATTATGTAAAAGTCACATGGATTTTTGTGAGCATAAATCAACTCTCTCTGGTTTGGAAATTTTCCTTAAAACTAAGACAAGCTGTAAAAATTAACTGTTCAAACTGCTGGTCAAGCCATGTTCAATGCCATAGGAAGAAATTAGTGCTTATACTTTATAATCAGTAATTAGAGATTATAGCAGTAATAAGTATTTTTTGCAAAAGATTTCTAGATTTCTTCCAAAGAGCTGGTGGGTCTATTCTTGTGATAAAACTAAGCTCAGTAAAGCTAAATGTGGATCCCAGCTGCCATGGCTTGACTTCTGAAGAAGGTTGTTGGCAATGTAATGCTGGCTGCACTACTTCTCAGTAGTCTGTGAATATCTGTAGAGTGTGAATCCTGTATAAAATTGTCTCCTCTTGAAAAACTGTCATGGAAGACTTTGGTTACATTTTTAGGTCATCTCATGCTCTTTTCAGTATTTTACATTTGCAGCGCCATGTTTCCTTTTGTCAGTTATTTGTGATGCTTGTTGTACCTTGTATCTTGATTATTTTTCAAAGTTCTTGAAAATTTCTGCAGTGTTAGGACAGCAATCTTTGTCAGATTGAAAAAATCTGAAACAACTGCTTGTGATTATGTTTTGGTAGGAGAAGATAGGTTCTTTTGCAGGGTCTTTTGGCAGAGCATTTAAGTATGAGATGCAATTTAGTAATTTGGAAACCTCTGCATTCTGCTTTGGAGCAAAATAAAAAAATATTCTGCATTTTCTCTTCTTCAGCCTCTCTCTAAGTTTTTGTTTAACTTATTCCATCTAATGGGAGTGGAGACTAAGTATGCCAGTGTCTTTCTGAAGTTAGATATTTGCTACTTGTTTGATTTTCAAGTCCAGTTAATACACATTACAGCCAGTACACTGTGCAGCTTTTCTTAACAAATCTGTAATATTGGCAAAAGCTATCTTGAAACAAACAACTAAAGAAATTGCTTCCTTTTCATATATATGTACCTAAAACCAGTACTTGAACCACGTCCTGTATACATGAAATGAAATATTTTCTTTAAATTTCTTTAAATAATTCTAGCAAGTAGGATGCCAAAATAATTCTGTATACTCCTTTAGTGTCTAGAAGCTTGGTGATAGGTGGCTGAAGTTCATGTTTGTCCATTTTGTGAAATCACAATTCCTGAAGCTCTTGCACTAGAGACCTTACAGTAGAAAACTATGGAAGATACAAAATTTATTTTGAGAATGTTGATTTGTGAAAACATATTTCAGCATGGATTTTGATGAATTTTAAAAGCTTTTTAGAACATTTCAAATTTTTATAGATTTTTTTTTCGTTCAAAAAGTTATTTTAGAAGCATAAGTACTCTTTTTTATTATTCCTATTCAAAATTCAGAGTTTGGAATAGAGTTTGTGATTTTTTCCACAAAATACATTCTTTACATTAATCTGAGATTTAGTCAATTATATATAATAGAATAAATACCTTCCATTTTTTTTTTTTTTTCCCCCCAGAATTATAGTATTCTTGAAAGGGAAAAAATAATCTTCTAAGTCCATTTACTTTAGTGCATTTTACCTTCAAAAGTTTGGGTTTTTGTTTTTTTTTTTTTTTTTTCTGCTTTTAGAACATAAACTGGTCTCTCAGTCATTTTATTTATTTCTTTCTGATCGCTGGTAAAATTTATCTTTCACTTGTAGTGAAGTGTGTTTGTATCTCCATTTTTCATTTTCAGTTTTTTCCATTCCAATTCTTATTTGATTTATAAAGATGTCTCTGTAAATGTGTGCTTCTTGTTCCATTATATGCTCCAGTTTAATGTACCAATCTTTCTTCTAAGAAATAATCTTAATCCTGCTTTTTGCATCTGTAGTATTTTAGAAAAACAATCACTTGTGAAACAGACTTTCATGTATTGCATGCACACTATTCCTGAATATTTAATATTGCACTTGTAGCCATTATAATGCTTTCATCGCTGCATATCTACTTCAATATTTGTAATGCTTTTCCATGCATATTTTCTATTTCTCTACAGGTAAGTCATGGTTTAACTTAACAAAAAAAATAATCCTATTGTCTAAATCTTTAAGATTTCAAGCATTTTTTTTTAATAACTCATCTATTCCTACCTCTTTTCTTAATTATACTTTTATAGATGCCTAGGCCTCCTGTCTATCAGTCAATAGTCTAAATAATGAGGGAGTGGGAAATAACTTGGACAGTAATAATTTATCTCAAAGAATACCACCTGAGATTGTTGCAATAGTGCACTTGACATAAAATATGTTTAAATCCACATAAACAGAGAGAGAAAATAGTTGTATACCAAAGAACAAACTTCTCCTGCTTAATGTGTTAGAACAGCTCCCCGGGGCGTCCTTATGACAGAATTTGCATCTGAACACAATTAGTCTAACTTTATGGTGGCTTTGTGTATATTTAATCATATTATCAATCTGTCTTCTTACTGTTGGTTTGGATTTACAAGTTTTTGTAATATTAGCTGAAGAAAGAACAATATAAAAACCTGTCATTCTTACCTTGGATTTGAAAATATCCAGCAGGTTTGGAATCATGCAGAGAACACACGAACTGGGACAACTGTAGCTAAATGTAACTGGCAAACCTATTTTAATTTCTTTCAAAAAATTTATTTCACAAAGATTGTTTCTTTTTCATACTCATGTTGGCTATCTTCTTAATTACTATGATCTTTGACAAAAACAACTTTTTCATTTGAGGAAAAGGTTTGAGGAAAATGTTAGTATAAATGTTGTGGCAAAGACATCACTTTGATTTGTGTTTTTCTGTTTGTTCATTTTGTTTTTACAGTGCAGACAATCTCACATATTTTACTGTTTCATGTATACCTTACTCAGTCCTCTGCCTTAGCTGCTGCATCTGGAAACTGTGCATCCTCTTTCTTACTCTAAATTTGTACTTTTATCTTTTTGAGTAGAGAGTCCTTATCTCTAAGTGGAATGAATGGCTTTGTGAAAGTGATGGATTAAAGGGTCTGATGCTCTCCAGTTGTCATCTATGCTGTTTTAGGAGTCAAAAACCTAAATTATATTTTGGACTTCCCTTATGTGTACCTTAAATAAAAATATTTTCTGTGAACTATGACATAAATTGAGAGAGCATTCACACTGATGAGTTAGAGCAGAACACTCATGTTAAGGGACAAGCATTAAAAATGCTTCGTAGGTGCATATAATTCTTATCAGGAGTTACAGGAATCTACTATTCGGCTAGCCACGTCCATCTCCTTTTAAAGTTTATGGTGAGAAAAAGACAATAACCACCTAAACCAGAAGCCTAAAATATATCAGAATATAAAGGGAACTATAGGTTGAGATGTAGTTAGCTGCAGATGTTTGACCTTCTGTGAGATGAATTCTTACTCAAGCTATCCTCAATATCACACCAATTTTATCTTAAGACAGATTTTTAGCATGGTCTAGCCATTTAAATAATTTAAAAAGTGTTTATGAAGCACAAAAGATCTAGAGTGTCACAAAGGTGAACGTCTATCTGTCCCCCCAAAAGCATGAGAAGACTGTACACCAAAAAACAGTTGAACACCTTTGCTCACTTGCATCACTATTTTCACCTGCTTTTTGTATTTACTTGTCTGGGATTGCCACTGCCATCTTTTTCTTACACCTCTTAGGGCTTTTGCTGTGGCTGCCCACTTCACGTGGAGCTATTCTGGCTCAGACACCTCTGTGCTTTTCTGTTCTTTGCAGGTTGATCCCCAAAAGGCCAGGTGTGATGAGGGAGCTACAGCACAGCCCTGTTGTCTCTGTCAAACATGTTGCCTTCAGGAAGAGCTGCTATAACAAGAAAGGGATCTTTACGTGGCAGAACATCACCCAGAAAAAGTGCAACTAAACTAAGCCAAGAGAGTTTTGTTAGGATACCGATTCAATAGTGTTTGACAGTTCTACTGTGTTTTGTCAGTAATTAAGATATGGAGAGGTGCACTGACAGGCTAAGGTCATCCAGGAGTAATATGAGGACTAGATTCTAGATCTCCTGAGTCATTACTCAGTCATTTGTTTAATAATCCATTATGTCTCTCTGAAACAAAATAAAGACTGTGGCATTACATGTACTTAAAAAACAAACAAACAAACAAAAAACCAAAAAATCTAAGCTCTTTTCTTTTAAATTCAATTTCATTTATTACCAGGATATGCACTTTTGTAAACATGTAGATTCATATGCAAAGTTTCACATACATGTAAAATATCCTTCCTTTCTTTTTTTTCAGAATTTAAGAATGCCCATAATTTTAATATATGATTATATACTTAGAAGGGAAAAGCCATGCTAAATTTTTTAAGTCCTAAAACTATTTTCTGAGTGAATCAGATTCTGTTGGAACATCAATTATGCTAGATGTATACTATATGTTATACTGTGCGTTAATAGTATATATGCCTATACTTAAAACCCTTGTTCTGGGAGACAGCTGTGTGATCATTCATTAGTATTTTTCAAAAGTACTCTGACTACCAGACTTTAGAAAGAAATGCACTTATAGGCATAAGATTTCTAATTTATCATCACTTTCATTTCAGTTATTTAGTGCAGTAGTAGTAGAAATGAAACAAGTGTACATGCTGTGCAAAACTGATGAATCTATCTGTATGCTGTTGTTCTGTAGCTGAAGAACGGTGGATCATGCAAAGTGAAAAGGAATTGTTTCACTTCATCTAGAAGAAAAATTGAAAAGCAACCTTAGGTAATGGCAAAAAGTTTAATATTAAAGCATAATAAAAGACATATTGGACACATGACATCTCTCTCTAAAAATACCAATTAAATTAGTAATATCTTTCCCAGTTGTTTGTTAAAAGGCTTACATTTTTCTCATGCTGCCCAAAAGCCTGTAGGATAGAAGGTAGCAGCAGCATGCATTACTCTCTGACAAATTTTCTCCTCTAAAATTATCCAGATTTTCTAACTTGATAGAAATCTTCTCACATGTATCAAACAGAAATAAGACGGTGTCTGTGGACAAAAAAAAAGGAAGAAAAACGTAAGTCTGTCTATGTCATGTCCTTTGTACATGAAGACTTAGTCCATTTTCATCTTATCTAGACTAATATTACAGGACAGAGGACAACAACAATATTTCTTAGGGTGTCCAGGTTAGAGTGTTTGTGTTGCAGCCTTCTACTGTGGCACACAAGAAAAATTGCTATTGTGCTGCTGTCATACAGCTGTAGTCTCCACCTGCCTCATGTGATTCTCTTGCTAAATGAGGCCACAGTTCACATTTGTCCTTGATTTTAAACTTCCCAGTACTTTTGTTCTTTCTCCTTATCACTTCCCACTTGCTTTGTTTTGTGACAGGATGATGCCTATGCAATCTTAGATTCTTGGTGGCTTTGGTTTTTTGTTTGTTTTTGTCTGTTTGTTTGTTTTAACCTTAGTGGGAAAGTACAGTCCTCAGGAGAACCCTCCTATCAATCTGTCATTGTATTACCATTTTTTTCAGTATCCCTCATCCCTCCATAGTAGATTTTTTCACCCTCCACATTTTAAGAGAAATGAGAATTAAGAGCAACATGGTTGAAGAGATATGTATCTTTATTTTCTAGATTGTTGTGTCGAGGAAGTGGGCTTGAGATATCATATTGAAATTTGAGAGTCATGTACATTCCATAATAGATCTATTTCGTAGTTCCATGTGTCTACGTATTTATATATATGTATGTATATGTATATGTATATACAATTGCTTCTATATAGACAAGTATATATTCCCAAACACATAAAGTTTATATACATATATGAAGTTAGAATTGCAATGAAAGAAAAAAAAAAAGTGCTCTGTAATTAGAAAATGGGTTACTAATATATCATTGCCTACTGTCATATAAATGTCAGGGGTTTTTTTTCTGCAGATTTTTTTTTAGTGAAAAGTAAACCTTTTCTTTCACCCCCTCAAGCTGTGCAACCACAAAGACTATTTATGCTTCAGTTATTCTCCTAAGGGATAAATAACAGTTAGGTGGCTAACCCTTACTGAATTTCAATGCAAGTTAGGCACATCTGTGCCTTTGCAAATTTCTGCCCTATAGAAACTTAGCTTTTTAAGTATAGCAGAAGCTTTGCCTTAGTAGCATTAAGGAGTGCCATTATAATTAGAAACTTGCAATGAAATCTTAATGAGAAACATGAGACAATATATCATAATCTAATATAATGATACCTATTATAATGTTAGAACTCAACTCATCAGTATCACACTTACGAATACTTATCTTCATTTTTATGGAATTTTTGTAATTTAATGGATGGATGTAATCACTGAGGAGAATGAAAGAAATACCTGATTGCAGACTGACCCTAGAGCGAATTGTGATATAATTCATGTTTCAGGAAGGACAAGACCAGTTTACAAAAAGAGAGTAAGACTTTTTGATTTCAGTAGTTACAGCTGTATAGTGTGAAAGTACAGCAATTATTGCAGTCCTTGTTATTTCATGATAACAACAGCAGTAAAAATAGGCAGGGGATGCCCTTTATTGACAGAAATCCAAACAGAATGACCTGATCAGTATTCTCCACCTTCACATTTTTGTGTCTGATAACAATAATGGACACCTAGTAGCTGAAATTTTCAGCACCAATTTGGAAATATATCGCATATAATAGTCAAAGGATTTTTCATTTTGAATTATAGATCAGAGACAATAGAATGAAAAATAATACAAGAACAAGGCTATTCTGAAAGTAGTTTCAGAAATGGGTTCCATAAGCACAAGATGTGCTTTCACATCTGTCTGAAATATACTCTCATGGAATTCCTGAGGATCAATCTTTTTAGAGCACTCACTTATTAGTCTGATTATTATCAAGAGTCATTTGACAGAATTCATAAGGCTCAGTCAATTGCAGAAAGCTACAATGAGGTTTTTTGTGCACTTAAAATCTTCTGTACTGCCAAATAATCAGAAACCATGATTTTAGTAACCTACAGTGAATGCAAGAATGATATAGCAGTATGGCAGCCAACACCAGAAATGTATAAAAAATTGTTTTCAACTTTATTATTTTTGCTTGTAATAAATCCTTTCTTCCTATTGCCTATTTATTTTCTGCTACTGCTTCTTTTCTGTTTTCCCTTTCATACATTTTTTTTCCTTTTTTAATTACTCATCTACTTTCTTCTTTACATTCTCATTACATTTGTTTTTATAAAGTTTATTTGGAAGGGAGATAAAATTATTAACAGTCTTGAGATTTTTGTATTTACAAATTTCCAGTAATGAATGTCTTTCATATCATACTTTTGCATTAAAGAAAATAAGTTGGAGCATGAAAGCACGACTTAGATGAAACGCTAATTTCCTTTTTAAAGCTGCTGCTTCAGTCTCAGTTGCATTAGGGGAACATGATTTTCTGTCGCCTGCAGCCAGCACTACCTGAAGTCCCTTTCTATTCTCATATTCAGCAGCTATCCTTCCTGCTTTTGCTTTGTGTCACTTACGTCAGGCAATTTGAAAATACGCGTACAGTGTGAGAGTGCAGCATAACTATTCATTGGCTAATACATACAGAGTAGATAACTTGGACTAAAAAGCTACTAGGCTAAGCATTAGTCAGCTCACTAGCCCTAATAGGAGAATTGATAAGTGTTTGTTGACCAGACAGGCATCAATCAACCATCAGCCTCCGTTGCTACTTGAAGATACTTGATGTTGCTCAATTACTACCTTTTGATTCAAATGCCACCCCAAGGGTTTTATAAATGTCATGTCAGTATCTTCCCTTTTGCAAGTCTGAGCTGCTAATAATGTTTCATCAATGACACTTCTGGGTTTTTACTTCTCTTGTTTCGTATAGCTTTAACTCACATGCTTCGTCCTGCCATATAACCAGTTTCCCAGTAACACTGAGCCGAGGTCACAGGGTTTTAATGCATCAAACACAGCCTGGGGATACAGACAGCTGAGTCCTTGGGAGGAAGGTGGCTGTTGGTCCCCTCCTCAGCCCACAAGATGTTCCAGCATCTCTGTGTTCTCTGGCAGTTGTCTGGAGAAGGGAGTGCTTCTTTCCCATATCCAGCCACTGCTTCTGTGCTAGAAACAGCTGTTGTCCTTCCTCTGGAGACTATGAAGTCACAGCAGCCACAGTTAATTCTTGTACAATTTAAGACTCATAAGCAGGATAATTTCAGCTATTCTTAGATTACATATCTTATTTTTGTAAGCCTATATCATTCTCTTAAGCCTGAAAATTTGTACGGAATAAATCTCCTTTTCTGCAGCATATCAGCATTTCCATCTGTCTCTGTTGATTACATGTGTTGTTTTTTGCACTTTATTTGGAAATGACCTAACACAGGAAAAATGTATAAAATACTTCTGTTTTAGAAAAGTGTTGGATTTGGGGTTTTCAGATATCTTCTCTTGTTGGCTTTCTAACCTAAAATCCCTGTGTTAGTGTTATAGTAACAGAAAACAAACAAATAAACAAACAAACAAAAACCGCACCACTTGCATATGTCTTACCATGGCACACGCTTTTAGCAGCAGATCTTCTCTGTCAGAAAACTTATTTCACCCAAGTATCTATGTATAAAGAGATTTCAAAATAGAACAGAATAAAAAGAAAGAGGGAGTAGTTCAAATGACATCATGTTTCAGAAAACAGTAAAAATCTATTTGGGAAAGAAAATTTTGCCGTGAAGGGTTTGTTTATTTGATTCTTTAAAGGTATTGGGGTTCAGGCTACCAAAAATCAGAACAATATTTTTGTTCCCCTTCTCCATTGCTAAAAACTTTTTATTTTCCTAAACAAATACTGACTAAAGCAGATAAAGGGCAGTTCAAATGCTGAGCTGTCAGCTCTGCCAGGAGACACCGATACAGAATCACAGAATTACAGAATAGTATCAGTTGGAAGGAACCTTCAAAGATCATCTAGTTCAACACCATTGCAACAAGCAAAGACATCTTCAACTAGATCAGGTTGCTCAAAGCCTGGTCTAGCCCAATCTTGAATGTCTCCAGGGATGGGGCATCTACCACGTCTCAGGGCAACCTGGTCCAGTGTTTCACCATCCTCATTGTAAAACATTTCTTCCTCATGACTAGCCTAAATCTCTCCTCCTTTAGTTTAAAACCATTACCCCTTATCCTATCGTAACAGAGCCTGCTAAAAAGTCTGTCTCATCTTTCTTATGGGCCTCTTAAAAGAGGCCTATACTGTGCTGAAAGACCGCAATAAGGTCTTCCTGGAGCCTTCTCTTCTCCAGGCTGAACAACCTCAGCTCTCTCAGCCTGTCCTCACAGGAGAGGTGTTCCAGCCCATTGATCATCTTGGTGGCCTTCCTCTGGACCATCTCCAACAGGTCCATGTCTTTCCTGTGCTGATGGCTCCAAAGCTGGACACAGTATTCCAGGTGGGGTCTCACCAGAACAGAGTAGACAGGCAAAATCATCTCCCTCAACCTGCTGGCCATGTTCCTTTTGATGCAGCCCAAGATACGATTTGCCCTCTGGGCTGCAAATGCACATTGCCAGCTCATGTCCAATTTTTCATCTGCCAGTATCATATAGTCCTTCTCTGCAGGGCTGCTGTCAAGCCCTTCATCCCCCAGCCTATATTAATACTGGGGGTTGCCTCGACTCAGGTGCAGGACCTTGCACTTGACCTTATTGAATCTCATGAGGTTTGCATGGATCCGCTTCTTGAGCTTGTCCAGGTCCCTCTGGATGGCTTGGTGTTGTCTTCAAACTTGCTGAGGGTGCAGTCAGACCCACTGTCTATGTCATTGATGAAGATATTGAACAGAACTGATCCCAATACAGATCCCTGACGGACATCACTTGCTGCTGGTGTCCATCCAGACTTTGTACCATTGACCACTAGTCTCTGGTTGCAACCATCCAACTAGCTACTCATCCACCAAACAGTCAACCCATCAAATCCATATCTCTCCAACTTAGAGAGAAGGATGTTGTGGGGTATCGTGTCAGAGTCTTTACAGAAGTTCAGATAGACAACATCCATAGCCTTTCCTTTGTGCACTGATGTAGTTACTCCATCATAGAAGGTCACTAGGTTGGTCAAGCAGGACTTGCCCTTGCTGAAGCCATGTTGGCTGTCTTGAATCACCTCCCTGTCCTCCATGTGCCATGTAACATCGGACATAGTTATTTTGAGTTGTGCTATGCCTAAACAGTGCCTGGAGCCATGGTCAAGTCACCTAGATTCAATAAAACTACGTGAACATCTGTGTGCATTTTCACATTTGCTTTGCCCACACTCCAGCATGTTCAGGAATGATGAGGTCACGTTAATCCATTCCAAAAGCAAGTTAATGCACCCTGTTTTTCAGTGGGCTCATTTAACTTCTGTGCAGGTCTGCATAAATGCTTCTCTTCACCTCCTGGATCCAGTATAAACCCAGGAATATTGGAGCAGGAATATTTGTTTAGTATACTCTATAGCATACAATTGAACAAAAGTAAAAACTATGGTTTCAACCAGAGCAGCCTTCCCAAAGGTACCTCTAGATATCTGACTCAGTTATTGCTAATTGTTCAAAAGAGCTACGTTCTTCATTTTGATGATTGTGAATAGAATAAGTATCCTCACTTAAAATTCCACTTCCTAATTAGGGCTTTGTAATGTTTGTATTATGGGAACTCCTTTTTAAATACATTTTAATATCAGCGGTATTACCTGAGTATTCCTGTGCTACTTACCCAGACTCAGTCATAACAGACCTTTTCCTAGGAAATTGCCCTGACTGATTTCCACTACTACCTACAAAAAAAAACACACCTCAACAGCTCCAGAAGACAAACAAAAAAAAAAAAAAAAATTATGGAACTTCGTAATCCAAAGAATTATTGGGAAAATTGAAACCCTGACTCTCACTGACTCTTCACTCAATAAACAATTCTTTTGAAATCTCAGAATTAAAAACCCAAGTATTTAAAGACACATACATGTGTATATTTTTTTTTGGAGATGTTAGTTTGTTATTTAGAGCAAGAC
The DNA here is from genome assembly GCF_037038585.1 of Patagioenas fasciata. Taxonomy (NCBI): domain Eukaryota; kingdom Metazoa; phylum Chordata; class Aves; order Columbiformes; family Columbidae; genus Patagioenas; species Patagioenas fasciata. The sequence goes on from NC_092520.1 coordinate 86,743,945, forward strand.
TTATTCTACCTATCTTCCTGTTCTAATTCACATTTTTTCTATACTATTTCAATAAAAATCAGTAAAATATGACCTACACAAATACAGATAAAGAATAGATAGGGCAAAATCAGGGGGTTTGTTTTGTTTTGTTTTGTTTTTTGCTTTGTTTTTGGTTTTTTTTGTTTTTCTTAATAATCTTCCAAAAAAAGGAATATTTGCCCCATGAGAATTATACAGACACTTATATCCTTAACTCTCCATATTCTTGATTGTCTTCTGTGTTTTTACATTACTGTAGTCCCTGGCCCAGATTTATGGCTATGATACAAATATTTTTCTTTTAGTTAGTAAGGTGGTAATATCCCAGAATGCACCTAACTCCCTACTGCTCACTTCTCATTTAACTGGTGTATCTCAAAAATTAGCTGGAATAATCTTTGAACATTTGTAATGAAAGAAATTCATTTACAGATGTAGCTCTTATGGGCTTCATAGTCCAATACTGATAGATGTGTTTCTTTTTCTCCCAATGAAGCTTTCTCTGGAAAACAAAACAAACCAAACCCTAGATTAAAACTTAATAAGAAAGAAAAGCATTGTGAGACTGATTTTGTGTGTATATGTATATTCATATATGTGTGTGGATAAATATATATATATTTAAGAGAGGAACTAAGAGATGCATGAAAGTGAAGGAAGTGAGGAAGACTTTGTTAATATTTTTGGACTCAGTCTCTGAGCTGTCGTGTGAAGTACCGCGAGGTAGTGTAAACAATATATAATGAATTCTTTTTTTATTCAGTATTAGGGAGGTTTAATCCTATAAATAATGTTTTAAGATACGTCTGAAATCTCTACCTTTTTTTCTTGAGGTAAGGAATGAAGGAAAACAGCCAGTAAATAGTCTGTCAAACTCTTTTCTCCTAGAAAAACTTTGAGATTTTCATTATCCATAGAAACTATATAAAGCATAACTTTCTATCTGTGAAAAAATTTAAGATAAATATTTTATTTGAAGATAGTAATACAATGTTAATAGAAGAAAGTCACTCCAGATTTGTTGCCCGCAGGTCTTAAAAATTTGAGATAGACTGAATTTGTGACCCTCACATTATATATCAGTGGTTGTGAGGCCAGGAAAGGCACTCAGTACTGGATCAACTGTTTACTGATTGGGAACAGAGTAAGTCCCTGTAGGTGAAGACAAGTTCCTTTGGTTCCCAGCTCCTTCAAGAAAAGATTGTTCCTTCTGAAACTCTAGACAACACCTAAACTGGTAGTTTTCAGTCTGTGGTCCTAGAGGTTCACAGTTATTTTTAAGAAGCCTATAAAAGATGACTAAAGAAATGGTTCCTTATTTTGAGGATTGCTCATATTTCCTCTCCACAGGTCCTACCATCCTCTGAAAACATTAGGTAACATCAGATTATGAGGAAGCTTCAACCGCCACTGCTTAGGATGAAATCACAGACAAGTTAACTTTAAAACAAACAAACTAAAAAAGCCAAAATTCTGCAGGGGTGAAAAAATTATACACCCAAATATATCATCTTTAATTGAAGACTTCCAGGGCTAGAAAACTGAACCACATGTCACAGGCATTTCATTCAGTTATTTCCTATTCATTTTGTCTGATTTTTTTCGTCTTTCTCAAGAATACTACAAATGCTTAATAATGTTATTATTTGCTAACAGCTGCTTCCTACAGCAGGATGTCTGATTTCTGTTAGTCTGTTAGAAACTTTCTTAGACACAGTACTTCCCACTGTCATGAGTGATCTGCCCATTCCTAATTAGGGAAATATGGAGAGTTCTTGAATGAACAAGGAAAAGAGTGACTATTTGCTTTCCAGTACAGTGCAAATTTTTCTTTAAAACATCAGAGAGTAATTTGCATAATGTATATTCTCACGTATCCCTCAGTCAGGCAGAGGGAGAATGCTTTTGAAAAATATAATTTCAGCTGTACAATACAAAACTGATCATTTTATTTACAGAAGATTCAAGGTATTGAAAACATTTTCAAATTGACAAGTGGTTTCAAAGTTAAAGAGGCACTTTTTTCTGTTTTGGATTCTTTAATTGAAAGATTCCAGTTTTTTAGTTCTAAGCTAGGATTTGGACTAGATTATGTCTTTGTGACTTGAGTATCAACATCTGTGCTTATCTTTAGAAATGTCATTCTTTCTTCTAGTGTGCACAAATGGTCAGACAAAAGTCTAAATAAAGGAAGTGAAGTTGAAAAATCTCAATTCAAAATAACAACAATTCATGAGATTTTCTTTGTCTCTTCGTTTTTTCCAATAGAAAATAGACTCAAAGCTCTATTGCCTTAGACAAAGGTTAACAATAGCTATTAAATATTATCAAGATATGAATTAAATATTACACATTTTCTACACTTTGAAAATAAAATATCAATAAATTATACTTCATTCTTCCAATATTTGCTTGACAAGCATTAAAAACTTTATTGCTACTTTATCTAAAATCACAACTGTCAAAACTAAGAAACAGAAATAATGAAAAATGCAATGAAGTGTGTCAGATACTATATCTAATGTCAGCTCATATAGATAAATTGGAATATTAAATCCTTATGTGAAGTCCCAATTGTGGAGTAGGGCTTGTAAACTAAATAGCTTAGTTTCATATTGTGTCCTTTTAAGTCTAAATAAGATTCAGTTCTGCTACTTGTAAGCATGTTTCATGGATCTGCTGACATTGTACTAATTGTAGGACCAGTTAAGCCTTAGTTACCAAGGATGGGAAAGTGATGTCAAAGAAGAGTAAAGAGGATCTTGTTTTGCTGATCACAATGAAGGAAGAATGAGCTGGAAATACAGCACTTAACACTGACCAAAGCATGTGGCTCATGGTCAGCTTTTCCATTTCTCCTTTGAGGGACGAGAAGTCTTCACCAGTGTGATAATTCTGTCAGTACTCAGCATTCTAGACAGATAAAAACATCCCTTTTATTTCCGCTTCTTCCCATCTTCTATTTAACAAAACATTGGTGCTGACTGAAGAGAAAAAAATAAAACATGTAAACAATACTTTACAATATTGCTTAGTTGTATAGCTCTTACATTTGCCCTAAGCCCTCATTTGCACAGAATAAGATAGAGATAAAAAGGGAGTTCTTACTTTTTTTTTTTTTTCTTATGTTAGCAAGAGTCAACAAAAACTTTGCTTGAGCAAGATAAAAATCGGCATCAATAAAGAGGATTTGCAACTAAATTCTGCTGATGTTCTGTTACTTTGTCTCTGGGAGAAGGCATTAGCTAGGATGATATATTGCATTGTACTTTAGAGTAATAAGAACATTGTCAAGTACTATGTGACCCAATTTTTCTCAGCATTAGTAAAGTGGAAAAAATACAGAACAAAATAGTAAAAGCTGCATATCCTTTTATGCTCAGACACCTCTTGAAAAATATTCTTAACTGTCTATCTGTTTCACCGTTTTTGTTAGCAATCTTCAGACTTTAACAAATAATCAGGTTTTAATGAAGACAATGTTATGCATCTCTCATTATGAAAATGCTGGTTTGCTAGCTAGCTTTGCACAGACAAAATCAGAGGCTGAGAAATGTACAGTTAAGTGAGGACAACCTTTAACAAAGGGAGATTACTTTTAAAATTAAATCAAAGTTGAAATAAACTCCTAGTATTTGTAAAACTGTTCTGATTTTTTAAACTGTGGTTTTAGCCACCTAAAACTATGCTTGTGAAGAAACAGACAGGTGACTACTCATCTGTTGATCCATAGTAACCGAGTGCAGATTCTTAGATCAAAAAGAATGAAGTATAGAATCATAGAATAATTGTGGTTAGAAGAGACCCTCAAGATCATTGGGCCCAACGATTAACCTAACAGTGTCACTAAACCATGTTCCTAAGAATCTCATCTATGCATCTTTTAAACACCTTCATGGATGGTGACACAAACACTTCCCTGGGTAGCCTGGTCCAACCCCTTCCATGGTGACAACCCCTTCCATGAAGAAATTTTTCCTAATATCCAACCTAAACCTCCCCTGGTGCAACTTCAGGCCATTTTCTCTCGTCCTGTCACTTGGTACTTGGGAGAAGAGACCAACACCCTCTGTGCTACAATCTCCTTTCAGATAATTGTAGAGAGTAAGAAGGTCTCCCCTCAGCCTCCAGTTCTCCAGTCTAAACAGTTGCAGGTCCCTCATCTGCTCCTCATAAGACTTGAGCATCAGGCCCTTCACCAGCTTTGTTGCCCTCCCTTGCACTGTCTCCAACACCTCAGTGTCTCTCTTGTAGTGAGGGGCCCAAAATTTAATGCAGGATTCATGGTGAGGCCTCACCAGCATTGAGTACAGTGGAGCAATCACTTCTCTTGTCCTGCTGGCCACACTTTTCTTGATGCATGCCAGGATGCTGTTGGCCCTTATGGCCACCCAAGTCACTGCTCGCTCATGTTCAGCTGGCTGTTGATCAACACCCCCAAGTCCTTTTCCGCCAGGCAGCTTTCCAGCCACTCTTCCTCAAGTCTGGAACGTTGCCTGGGGTTGTTGTGACATAAATGCAGGACCCAGCGCTTGGCCTTTTTGGACCTCATACAACCGACCTTAACCCAATTATTTAGTCTGTCCAGATCGCTCTGTTGAACCTCATTAACCTCCAGCAGATCAACACTCCCATCAAACTTGGTGTCATCTGAAAAATTACTGAGGGTGCACTCAGTCCCCCTTGACAAAGATATGAAACAGAACTGTCCCCAATATCGAGCCCTGGGGAACACCACTTGTAACCGGCCACCAGCTGGATTTAACTCCATTCCCTACAACTCTTTGGGCCCGGCTATCCAGCCAGTTCTTTACCCAGTGATGAGTATGCCCATCCAGTCCATGAGCTGCCAGCTTCTTCAGGAGAATGCTGTGGGAAACAGTGTCAAAGGCTTTACTGAAGTCTAAGTACACATCACCCACAGCCTTTCTCTCATGCACTAAACGGGTCACCCTGTCATAGAAGGAGATCAGGTTGGTCAAGCATGACCTGCCTTTCATAAACTCATGCTGACTGGACCTGATTGTTTGGTGGTCTTTCATGTTCAGTGTGATGGCACTCCAGATGATCTGCTCCATGATCCTCCCTGGGACTGAGGTGAGACAAACCTCAGAGAAAGCTGTCCATCTCTGGTTTGTGATATTTTACATCTACCAGTTAAGCTCTGTTTTCATCTCATCTAGGAACACAGAAGTACCTAGAATCTCTAGACTGTGTTTTTCATAATATTTTTAGAATAATCGGCTGATATTTTACGAGCTTCTTGATAGCATCTGATTCAGATTGTCTATGGCAAAATTCAGATTCCAATAGGATGACAAAGTTTCAATGGGTTTTAATGAAGACAATTGTTTTGTTAGACTTAATCAACTTTTCACCAATGACAGAAAATATGTGAGAAAATGAATCAAAATATGTGTATAGAAAGTGAAATACAGGAATTGTTTAGAAAATCCTCAGAGAAGTTACATTTTAAATTACTTTTATTGTGGAAAGGAGTTTTCAGGAGAGTTTCTGTTTTTCTTATAAAACTTCAGATAGCAATGCCAAAAAAAAAAATGCTCCTGAGTAGATACAATGCATGCCTGAGCATGTCAGTTGTTAAAAAGGTTAAGTAGCAAATAAGCAGTCTATTTTCATAGTTTCATTTGCACATTTATGACTAAATATGAGTATTCAAGTTAAACATTCAGCTAAACTACATTCCCTAAAAAGAGTATTTATGTAGTTAATATATATGCACTATTCCTTTGCTTTAATTCAATCATCTTAAAAGCCATGTAACCCTGAAGTAAAAATCAGCACATGATATGTACTTCAATGAGCTTCTTCAGAGGTTTTCTGCATCGAAGTATGTTGACCATGCCTGACTGGTCTCTCATCATAGCTTCAGCCCCCAAACTCCCAAATAGTTTTTGTTGTCTTCTGCTGCACATCTTTTAATCTCTCTTTTGAATGCTCATTCACTGATATTGTGACTTAAGCCATATGTCGTGTTTCAGATAAAAAACTTATCATTGTGTTAGTCCCTGAAAAACATCTTTTATTCATATTCTGCTTTTAAACGGCAAATTTCTTCTCTACAAGACAGAACTGAAATTTAGGAGAGCCATGCAAGTAGAAACTAGATTTAGGGATCTTTGGGGATCTTTGATGAGGCAGCATTCAAATGTGTTTGATTCTTTTTGTTAAAGAGAAATTAAAGAGGGTTAAAACTGCAAGAATTATCTAAACTATTATTTATTGTTCCTTCATGCTATGATGTTTGGGTAAGGGGGTCATTGCTCACTATATCTCTCATGAACCTCCATAGCATAGTGGTTTATATTTCAAGGGGAACACTCAAACAACATATTTAAATAGGCTGTCAATGTGGTGGCCAAGTTTTTGTGCCTTCAATACCAATCATGACAAGTTAATCCACACTGAAATATTAAATAGAAATAGTAACATTTAGACATTTATCTTCCTTCTGCTTATACACCACAACTGTTTAAAGACAGTGAGAATCTGTGTTTAACCTATTTGAACCTGTGAAATTTGTCTATTGCTTCTTTTTTTTTTCCTACCCTTCCACTGTTTCATCAAGCATTTATTTATTCTAGAAAGCTAGGAAAATTTATTTTAATTTTAAGCTCTATGATCAACCCTTTGGAAAGAGATATGTAAAGCACCTTTTTATTTAGAAGCCAGCCTGATTTCTGATTATTCAATCTGTTGGCTGAAATTTTTCAAATGTTAATTAAAATAAATATTAATGGTAATAGTAATAACTAGTAAGATATTATATTAGTATCTCAAGGTTCCAGATCATCATTTTTTAAAGCATTGAATATACATGCAGTAAGTAGAAGTCACTCCTAAGGCTGTTTACAAGACAAATGAACAACATACAAATATGCTAATTATTTATTCTTACACAGAGAACACTGAGAAACAACTAGGTTAAGTGACAAGGATCAGAAAGAAGAATGAAAACAAGATTTCCAAACTTAATTCACTATTTCCGGAAACTTTTAGATGATTTAGACCCTTTCTGTCTTCTTGAGTTGTCTTTCCACAAGCTGTATAAATTTCCTCTAAATAATTTACATGATTAGTATTTTTGTGTGCGTGGTCTTCATTATATTGTCTGTATAGTAAGATTTCAAAATTATTACATGAATTACTTTGAAAGATCTGGTAAATTGCAAGCTGGAAGTCACTCAACTTTAATTCTAGTTTGATGAACAAAACTAAGAAGTTTTACTGAAACCATATTTATGTGTCTGGTTAAAAGTACAAACATATATATTTATAAAATAAAAATTGCCATTCAGCAATACTCTTGCAGTTATATTTTCCATTGGTATTCATTGAAAGTACTATAACAATATATTCATTATATGGCATACTCATTGAGAATACTAATATGAATCCAAATATTTCACAGAATATTAATGAAAGTGAACACAATAAATCAGAAAATGCACACTGAAGTGAATATCTTTTATTATTTGAGAAGATATTCTCATTCTTCTGAATATATTTGTACATTTCAGAGGAGAGCCGTGTGTCTGCAAGCCAGTCTAATATAAGTTTACTTACTATATTGATGTAAATTGTCATGCAGGTTTCTGAAACAGAAGATGAAGTTAAATCAGTAAATGTCTCTTCATTAAGTGCACTCCATCTCACCGGGTATGTCCAGGAGCTGACTGTGAGCAATGAATTAGGGCTAGCAGTGTGGAATTGCTTTCCTTCAGCAGTTGAACAAGGAGCTTCTTACCAGCTTCTTAAGGTGAGAGGCTAAATCAAATAATACTGTCTAGAACTCATGCTAGCACAAAAATAACTGAAAAAATATTCCATAACACATAAAGGGCTAATAAGTTGTTTAATATTGACAAGTATTTGGAGAGAAAATAGAGTGCTCCAACTCTGGGAATTATTGTAATATGATGTATTATATATTGATTCTTCTTCAGCTCTTGCATTGCTCACTGTATGTACATGTAGGCACATGCATGCACAAAGAACACTTGATTTTTTTTTTTTTTTTTTAATTAAGTGAGACCCCATGCAAAGTAATAGCACTGCATTGCTAGGTTTTGTTTAACTTTGTTGTATTTTACAAAGATTTTTAATTGACTAATTTTGGATTCTAATATCTAACCTTATTACTTCATATATTGAGGGTGCAAAAAATAAAAAGAAAAAAAATATTTTTTTTCACAGCTAATTTGTTCTTTCATATATTCACATTAAAAAAAATAATAGAAATTAGACATCTAATTCAGTTTGAATACATCTTTGATTTCTTCTCCTCTAGTGAAATTCTTGGGTAAAGCTTCAGTTATTAATAAATATTTAATAAATATTTAATAAATATTTAATCATGAATCTTGAAGAAGAAACATGTATGCAACTGAATTCAGAGGGATCAGTTTTTCCTCAAAAGGGATGACTATGCTCCACCTGATGTCTGCCGGCATTTAAGAATAGTAGTTGGTTTACAGTGTTAAATTTGATTTTAAAGTACATAGAATTTTTGACGAGAGAGAGGTTGATAAATCAGGGCACGCTTTGTCATAGGTAGGTTTACTACAATAACTTGCAGTGATTGTTTCTTTCATTACACAGTATCAAACTGCCAAGTAATTTTAGCTCATTAACTTTCTCACTGACCTTGGTATTTGCAGAAATGGAACCTAAGTCTGTGTGCAGATATGAACCTGAAACAGTTGAAGCTGCAAGGATTAAACATGCAGGCTTGCTACTTTACTATTTTAATTATCAAATGAAATGCATTACAGTACAGGCTGAAAAGGTTAGTTTGCCAAAGCCAGAAAATTTTGTATTAAAATATTCACAATTCTTGTCTGTATAACTATGTTGAGACTATAAGCAGTAACTTTGAGTACAGTGCAAAATTAGCTAAAATCTAATAGGAATTTTATGTAAAAGTTAGAATGAAGTGCTAAGTGATACTGGTCTCTAGCAGACCTATAGTAGTGGTAGCTACTGTGTTACAGTTGCTCTTCTATTGCAGGATAAACCACCTTAGTCAATGGCTCACCCTCTTCCCTTAGACAGTGAATTAACAAGCAGGAAGATGACAGAGCCCTTGAATCACGCTACTCCGTGTTTGAAAGTTGTGGCAAGGCTGTAATGTCTGAACTGAAGAGCTGGTAAAACGTACCTGCAATTAATGACAAATAGTTGTCTAAAGAGAGGAGTAGGCTTGTCTTCGAAAGAAGAAAACCAACATATCTCTTACATTTCTTCCATGTGTGAGTATCAAATCCATTAGTATTAAAGTAGCATATGTAATGGGCTGCTAAGAATTTCTCCAGGCGAATTGTGTGGGTCAATATGTTACCACATTGTCAGTACAAATTGTCTTTGAGTTTGGATAACGGTGGATAAAATGATTCAAAACGAGCATGTAGAGGAAATAATTACACCTACCATTAGAGAAATCCCCCTGCTTTAATCAGATGTTGCCACAGAAGTCTATAACTTCTGCTAGTAGACTGAGCTGGCAAAAAGAAGCAGTGAAAGCAGGAGGTCAAGGTACATGAAGTAGTATTCTCCCTTTGCAATCACAGAGTTGAAGGAGGATTCAAAATTATCAAATACAGTGAGTCAGAAATTCATCATACTGAGTGTGCATATCCTCACAGATTTTTCATCCCCAAAGTTCTATGAAATACATTGAAGGTAACTGCAGTAGTTTGACAAAAGTAGTTCAAGCAGAGACATTGTATACAGGTCAGATATTTGCTCAGTTATGTTCAGGTAACAATTGCATGTAGTCACCACACCAAGGTTTACAACCCTGGTGACAGTAGTGTGACAGCGGTGAACATTTTCTGGATATTCCATCCCATGCACTGTTAATGTTCTTGTTGGACTATCGATGATTATGAGCTCAGTACTGAGAACAGGTCAGCAGCTTCTACTTGGAAAGAACCTCTGTATTTACGCTGCTTTTGAGAGCACTGCTTCATCTCTAGTAAGCTACCTGACCCTATTCCTATCCCTGGTTATTTGCCTATAAGTGTAATTGATACACATCTGAAAACCTGCCCCAGTCTATCAAGAAATACATAATCACATGATAGGTCAATGGACCGATATAACATCACAAAATGATGCTACAAGGCAAATTCTTATTTCAGCTTAAGCTCTCTTTGTGGAATCAGCCCCACAGCCAGGTGTTGACCCATGGTATGTATCCAATTCTTTCTTCCTTCACCGGCAGAACTGAGGACATTCTCAGTCTCTTGACCCTCACTTCAAGAGCTCCATAGTTAGCCTCCCTACCCATAAAATCACAAATGTCATGTTCTGTAGAAGCCAGTGGTTTCCTTTTCAGGACAAACACATAGAACTAAATACAATGAGCATGCTAACCTTCTTTTTGCAAGTGTTTATTTAAAAGCATGCAAGAGCTGTTGATATATGAGCTGGTAAAATCGTAATGTTGCTTATTTCATATGTTGTAATTCTGTTTTAATACAGTGTTTTATTTTGTTGTATTATTATATTTATTTGATTGTCATTAGACAGTGTCTATTACTATGTTTATGAAAATTGAATAAGTATTAGATGAACATCAACTTCTAAAAATTAGAATTATTGGCTTTTATATCTTTTAATCATTAAGTGATAGAGGCCTATTCTGAACCAGATTAAATTAATGCAATTTTTGCTTACTACTTCTTGAAATGTCTCAAGATAATAATATTGTGTTTCTAAGAGAGAAAGGCTGGAAATATGACTCAATCTTCTCCACTGTGTAAACAAAATAGTTTGTAGTCATTACTACAGGAGATGACAAATCTTACTGTTACCAGGGTAAATCATTCAATTTATTAATAACTTCTTACACTTAACTATGGGATTCTGGTCTTGTTATACATAAATGTTTGTTACTCAGTCTTAAAAGCTCTATTGCAGGGGAAGATCTTTCCTTATATTCAATAAAAGTAACCTCACTCAGATATATATACATGTTTAAATACATTTTATTCAAGTCTAATTCTTGAAT